>NC_084502.1:26428038-26485538 GCF_024500385.1 Phyllopteryx taeniolatus | reverse complement strand
AGAAAACCATTTCAAGAAATAAACCCCACGCACACTAATTTAAAGAGACCATGAATGCGTGTGAATACATTAATGCTTGAAAGCACAGTAGCGATAGAGCAGTTGGGAGGAGAAATTGGGAGGATTAATAGAAAAACGTGGAGGGAGAAAATAGGCTAGAATGTTCAAGATTAGCCCCTTGGTCCTGGCAGAGGCCTTACTTCCAGATTCGTTGGGGTTCTCAGCCGTCATGAGGTTGGCGTCCACCTCCACAGGCTGGGCTGAGAGGCACGCTGGGTTGAACGTCCATGTCTGGCCTCCAAATGCCACACGGAGGTCACCATCTGCATACACTTTCAGCACCTTACCAACCTGGCCAAGCACCTGGCGGAAACAATAATGGCGTAATGGAGGTAAGTGCAGCTTAATAGTCACTCATCTGATATTTTGCCCCTGTGTTCACACAGTCTTTTAGAGAATATCAAGACATTTCAGGTCATTTGACTAGAGTGATAATGAATGCAGGTGTAGCATGAGCAGGAGCGTACAGGAGCCATGCTGTCTGTCCATTCTCCATGGCCGGCCTGCAGCCTCTTGACACCATCTATGTCTTCCAATACTCGCACAAGTTCGCCGACCCCAAATGTGTTCACCTCGGAGAATAAAAGACGGACAAATTGGAAGCATAATTTTAAAATACGTTGTAAAACTGTTTGGATCAAAATATGAATCTATTATTGGGATGAAACTGTAACTCAGTACCTTGGTGAGGGCTCCTGGATGAAAAGTCCAGCGGATGTTGTTGCTGTACTGGACTCTGACGTCTCCCCGGTCAGTGATTCTATGAACTGTCCCGATCCGGCAAATGTACTGCAAACACAAAGAGGCTGTTTGGCCCATGGTCTCCCTCTGCATGGCTTTGACCTTAATGTTTCCTTTAGTAGCAAGGACCTCAAGCGCTTACGCGCTGTCCTCTTTCACTACAACAAACACCAAAGTCCATCTGAGCCACCGGCATAATAGTATGCCACCATATTTTTTTAATGAAATGGCACAATCTATCTCTGAATATTCTTAACTCCTAATTCAAATGGCTAGAGCTACGAACGAGTTGGTGATAAGTCAAATTGACTTGCGAATCCGCCGGAAAAAAACAAATCCCAAATCATAATAATTGGTGATGGTAAATTTTCACCTATCAACAAAGGTCCAAAACAACAGGTGGTACATCTTTACATTATCAATCCAATCATCAAAGGGGTTCTAAAAGCCCTGCCCCTGCGTGTTGGCACCCCCGCCAGCCACACCGCCCTGTGAGATGGCACACTTTGCACTTGCCAATTACCGCCACTGCGTACTTTATGGCGACAAGAGCTCCATAGCTGCGATGCCGCATAACTTTTTTGATGACTTACTGCACATGCGCATATACATAGACTAGCTGCTAGTGAAGCAGATGTTCCCAGCCAGCCAGCATGGATTTACGCATTTTACAGCACAGAGACTGGCGTAGAGCAGACCACGGCCACGATGCGGTGAGAGATCTTGGTTCCTGGTTAAAGTAAGTGATTTTAAACTCAGTGCAAGACACATGAAAGCCCGCATGGAGTTTGCTAAAAATCACCCGAAGGACTCCAAGATGGTGAGAAATAAGAATCTCTGGTCTGGTGAGACCAAGACAGAACTTTTTGCCAGAAATTCTAAGGGGTATGTGTGGAGAAAACCAGGCACTGCTCATCACCTGTCCAATACACTCCTAACAGTGAAGCATGGTGGTGGCAGCATCATGCTGTGGGGGTGTTTTTCAGCTGCAGGGACAGGATGACTGGTTGCAATCGAAGGAAAGATGAATGCGGCCAAGTACAGGGATATCCTGGATGAAAACCTTCTCCAGAGTGCTCAGGACCTCAGACTGGGCCGAAGGTTCACCTTCCAACAAGACAATGACCCTAAGCACACAGCTAAAATAACAAAGTAGTGGCTTCAAAACAACTCCGTGACTGTTCTTGAATGGGCCCAGCCAGAGCCCTGACTTAAACCCAATTGAGCATCTCTGGAGAGACCTGAAAATGGCTGTCCACCAACATTCAACATCTAACCTGACAGAACTGGGGAGGATCTGCAAGGAGGAATGGCAGATAATCCCCAAATCCAGGTGTGAAAAACTTGTTGCATCATTCCCAAAAAGACTCATGGCTATATTAAAAGGGTGCTTCTACTAAATACTGAGAAAAGGGTCTGAATACTTATGGCTGTGTGATATTTCAGTTTTTCTTTTTTAATAAATCTGCAAAAATTGCAGTGGGTGCTGTGTATACAATGAGGGAAAAAATGAACTTAAATGATTTTAGCAAAGGGCTGTAATATAACAAAGTGACACATTTAAGGGGGTCTGAATACTTTCCATGCCCACTGTATATCAGCTCAATCACAGAAGTCTTCTGCATTGTTAAACAAAACCACATCATATTGATCTTAAGTCACTGAGGACAATACTAAAATACCTCAGCCATTTTGGGATTCCATCCCCCATGGCCCTCCTGCATCTGTCGCAGAATGTCCACCTCCAAGAGACATTTGACCTTGTCACCCTGCTGAAAAGAGTGGCCATCAGCACTCTCCTGGCGCTGCAGCTCTGCATGCTCTCCTGGTTGGACAAATGTTTATATTACCAAGAGGCAAACAAGTCTGTTCCAAAAAAAAAAAAAAGGCCTAAATATAAGAATGAGCAGGCTATATAAATGTTTTTTTTCCAAAATGTCAAAACTACCAGTTGTTTAATGGATGGGCTAAAGATTCTGAAGGAACATACACTTAATAGAGGAATCTGTCTTACCAAGTTTTGGCAAGTGGTCTTTGTAGTAGAAGCCTCCTTGGCCATCAGACACATATTTAAGGTCCACCTTGCCCTTATGCCCCATTCGGTAGACATTGGTGGTGCCATTAGTCCAGGTCACACTAGCCACGCTGCGACCAGACTCTGCTTCCCAGCCACGAATGTCCACTACCTTCCCAACCTTACCCTCCCCGCCTACACACCAGCAAACACAAATAGGCACGAGATAATCAGAGTGTTGGTAAACAGGAGATAAACAGAGAGGATTGACTTTCAAAACGGAAAAGTCAATATGTTACATTAGGTGTTTGGAAAGGAAAGAAATGTCAACAGCAGATTAAAATAGAAGTAATCATGCTGGTGAAAATAGAAGGTGCTGAGGTAATGGCAGCATATGCCAGACAAATATAGTGTGACAAAATAGCTCGGTCCCACTGTACAGTACTGCATGGATGTGACAAAACACAATTCCTTATTCCTGATTGAGGTACAAAGACAATATTCACTATTAGTCGAAAAAAATTGTGTGATCTCCGCATCAGTCTCATCAGGCTTCCTCTGTGCCCAAATGCACCAGAAAAACCAGTGACCTGAAAGACTACATGGTGGGCTGGAAGTTACTGAGCATGCTCAGTGTGTCCTGTATGCACGTACCACATATAGCATCTCAACCAGATGAGTGACTTCACATAACCCCAGGGTGCTGACCTCAAAGCCACCAAAAGGACATTTTGACTCATTCACTCTGGCCCAGAAATGGGAGTATCGCTAATTTATGTTCAGAGACAATAGGACCAGGATTAATACCCTGTATACACTCCATATTTCCCTCAAAATAGCATTTACTACTGGTTACTAAACATCAACTTCTTGTATCTGAAAGAGAGGGAGGGCATTTCTCTAAACCTCAACATTTTCAATATCGATGTACACACTTGTGTGAAGAGGCTTTGTTTTGCATAAGACTACAGAGAAGAAGAGAGACAAAGAAAGGGACATTTGTACAACAAACACATGAGTCACTGGCAAAATAGGCACATGCAGACATATTAACACTGCATTTCATAGGTTAATGAGATGTGAGGTTGGATTATATGGGTTATGGATGAAGAAACATTTTGAAAAGGCACGGTTCCTAATCAGCAATTCCAGTTTGGGCTAAGAACAGCAACCCCATTGCAACTCACTCACCATCTTGGTTGCCCCAGTCCCAGTCAGGTCCACGAACCACCTTAACCCCCTGGAAGATTCCCTTGAGAATTATCCGTGGGAGGTTCTGCCTCGGTGCCAAGCTTACTCTGTTATAAAAGCATGGAGAGACAGCAAAGCAAATGTTCTGTGAAATTTAGAGCACAACACTCATATAACACATACAGTTGGCAACACAAGAACTCTCTTAGAAACATACCAAAGGAAGTTACTACTCCTTTATAATACATTTGCTATTACTGCAATACATTATATAATTGTGTGCCAGAGCAAAAAGGAATCTATTTCAAGTTTAGACAGCAAAAATCCAATAAAGTAGGAAGGTAAAGCATAAGACTAAGCAATCTTTTTTTTGGTCTTCTTTCCCATTTGATCAAGACATTACACACTGCTACTCCCTTTTCATGTCAGCCATAAGCTAATTGGCATTCATATGAATTGGGCATGACAAAATATTAACTTAACATACCGCCTCTAAAATGACACCCTTCTCAGCTCAATTAAGAGCAAAAGATTGGATTCATCTTAGGGATATTATATTCTTCTTTCTCTGTCAAAGTAGTCCATGTTGTGGTGGTGTTCACGAGATAAAAAGGATACCAAGCTGACAAAAAAGGGTAATTTCTCTTTGGGATCTAAAAAACGCACTGCTACAGGCAACACTATCCACACCATCTAAACACACATGCAGAGACTCAAGACAGTCCTCTTAAGCAAACATACCTTATGGTAAAGATTTGATCAGATCTCGGTGCAAAGGAACTGCCTATTCCCATACTTTCTTAAAAAAATAAAAATAAAATCAAACGCTAAATTTCATTTCAGCTGGACATCATCTCAGGACCAGGTCATATCATTTGAAATCCAGTGTAGACCAAAGAAGAGTCCAGGGAGTGCTGTTGTCAATAAATGTCATAGAAGCTTTGCTGCTCAGATATCTCACTCAGAAGGTTATGCCTTGCTTCACATTCAAACTTGAAGCTAGAGTTCACCGATTTAATTCTCTCGATGGAAAGACTTATCCAGTTTCCTAGAATCAACAGCGGGAGACGGCAGTAAATCTCTGTGTGTGCTTGGACAAAGCTGTGCTGGGAATAGTGTGCATTTGAAGACAGATGCTTTGAGGCTAATCCTTAAAAGCAGAGCTTTAAGAGAGCAGGCAGGCTTAGGGCAAAGCATTGGCACTGCCTTACACGCTTAAGTGGACCCAAGTTCACACCAGGCATCACGTCGTCAAAAGTCTTTGTTGAATCCAGTTGGGCTCCTTCACTGTGGCCCAGGTCAGGCCAATATTCACAATTTCCTTTTCACTGCATGGCAGCTACTCGCTACTAGCTCCTTTCTATAAGCAAAACTAGGTGCTCCAAGGCACTATTTCCTGTACCTGGTCAGCCGGTGTCCAAGTATGCTGAGCAGATTCATCATTGCCACAACATTTGAGGATCCATGGCAATAAATAACAAAAACACTCACACAAAATGATGAAAACTCAAATCCTTCGTAATTTAGTGTAATAATAATAATAATAGTGAGGATAAGTGGTACAGAAGAAGGATGGATGGATAATAATAATAACACATTACACTTATGTAGCACTTTTCTAGGTACCCAAAGACACTTTACAATTTCACGCATTATTCATTCAATCCTCAAGCACACCCTGTTGGTGCTAAGCGACTAGTGTAGCCACAGCTTTCCTGGGTGAGTCTGACGGAAGCGTGGCTACCATTCTGCGCCTGCGGCCCCTCCGACCACCACCGGACACGGGGGGGGGAACTCAAGCTACCAGGGTAGCTAGGGAAGTTCCTGCAAAAGTTCCTGCGGTGGGAAAGCCCCTAAGGTTATTTTATCTTATATTACAAATATTATTCATAACTATAATATACTTTTAAACTGCTAATGTTCTGAAGTGGTGTGTGCAGTGACATACAAATTAATTTCCAGTTCAAATGCAACGTCCTGTGTGGACATGTATTATTTTATATTTGTATCTCTAAACGCGTATTAATTGGGCTGTTATTTTGTTGTTCAAAGTTGGTTACTCTCTGCGAAAACGCGGTTCCAACAAGACCTGTGACAAGTGTACTGTATCACCAAATCACTTATTTCAGTGTTGTGCGACTGCTTGTAATGATAGCTTAGCAATTAGCCTGGCTTTGACATTCTCTTCGCCTAGCCACGCCTCGTCCTCCCTTTGTGCCACTTGTACGAAAAATGGTAAGAAGTGCAGCTTATTCGCTACCATGGAGGCGATGATCAGTGACTTACAATGCATTGATACCAGACACAAAAATAACTGTCGCTTCTGTGGCTTGGCAGCCGGGGGGCATAATAAAATAGCATGCACCAAGCAGCTGTTCAATGTGGAAGCGCCGGTAATGTCACACGCTGGATTGTTTTTTTCCAATATCTGGAACATCTGGAACAATCACTGTTACGGCTATAACGAGTCAACGTTCAGTGATTTCTGTAACAAAATACGGACGTGCCCAAAGACAAACTGATCTGGTCCTGTTCATCGGGGGGGGGGGGGGGGGGGGAACAGCATAAGAATGAAGCTAATGAGTAATCCAATTCGTCTGTCTGTTGATCATCATTGCATAAATACAGTCGTGCTCACTATTATTGGCACCCATGAAGTTTAACTCATTCCCTGCCAATGCCGTCCAAAGACGTCATTCAGAATCGAGCTAAAGTCATCAATGTGTTTTTTAACGGGGATGGGTCGAGGAGCGTCTTGTGCAGTTTATGTGTGATTGTGAAGCCTCTGGATAACTGCAATGAGGAATGGCACCCTGTAGAGGGTAACAATGCCTTGAGGTGAACGTCCCTCCCTCAGAGGAAGGAGGAGGAGGAGGCGGGGAGGAGGAGACAAGAAGAAGAAGCAATCATAATGGCGGAAAAGAGAGAAGACAAAATGAAAAAAATCTTAATAAAAAAAAATAAATAAAAAAAAAAAGCTTTTGTTACTAGAATTTGTATTGCCCCAAGGCAAGAAAAATATTCCTGCGACTGACAGGAATGACACCTTTGATCATCATGCAAGGGAATAAAGAATGATGCTGCGAGCCGATCCCTTTGTTAAAAAGCTATCGCCCAAAATGCCGGGCCATAAGGCGAGATGCTCTCGGCCGCTTGCCAGATGATCGTCTGCCAACCAGGATTTGAGTCAATGGGATCCGGAATCGTGATGAGTGAACTCCCTCTGGATCGCCTTGAAGCAGCAGAGCTTCATTCGGAGCTTCCTCCGGATGATAATGGAGACGAAGGTAACTCGTTTGCAGCTCGCGTTAGCTACATTTAGCGAACAAACACGCTCCTTTAAACCTTGTTACATAAAAACATAATTTAGTCCCACTTGTTCACATTACATTTCTGTTGCCAGTAGTGATTTTAATTTCCGTCTTGCAGTAATTCAACACCCATGAGTCGAAGGTCTTTTAGGATTGCGACGAATAAACATTTTTTACCCTTGCAAAACATCAATAAAATGTATTCTCTGGTAATCGTATGTATTTTTAAAAACTTATCGGTTATGCATCCAGCAGACATTTGACTCCCATTCCAGTACGCAGTACAAACAAAAAAGGTAATTGAAAACTTTTTTTCCCCCCTCCAGGTCCCACTACAGCAATTTCAACAATGTATTTTTATAGTAATAGTTATATTTCTAAACTGCACAGGTTGTGCTCAGAGCAGAAGTAGGGACTGGTTTCAAGGACAATGACAATCACACAAGATCCCATTCACCACCACCAAAGAATAAAATCCAGATGTGGATAAAACTTTGCTAGATTTTATGCGCAAGGTAATAAAAACCTGGACTATTGAGCAAACGGTAGAGGAGGAGAATTAGGAGGAAAAAAAGCGTGTGGGAGCCCCATTTGTTCATGCATTTTTGTGTAATGTATATTCTGTATATAGTTATACTTGCAAATAAATTATTTTTCTGTCAAAAAAAAAAAACACTTTCTCAGTGTTGTCTTATGTACAGATGTTTGAGATTTTCACCAAAGATAAAAAATATAAATATATATCTGTCTGCTTTCACAAAAATTTTGTTTTCTCAGGTTTGTTTCCCCACCAGAAACAGATTTGGCTTAAAGTAGCCTATATTTCACTGCTGATTACTAAAGAACGGTATAAGCTAGAGACAAACCTTTTTTTCCCAGATGAAATAAGAGAGTCTGATCTTTCTTTTGGTGGTTTTGGTGTTTACATAGTCATGGTATTCTGTGGGGCTTGAAAAATGAGTGAAATTGCTTGAAAATGGCTGGCAGTCTAGGGGTTCCATGCTCAAGAAACGGCTGGCAGTGAATGAGTTAAGTACTAAATGTGAATTACCTCCTGAAGAAAACGAGTCAAGTAAAACAGCATATTTCAATCGCGAACTTGAGTTTGATACAAAAGAGCAAATGATAAACAACATTTTATGGACAGATGAAACAAAAATAGAGCTTTTTGGCAATGCAACACAAACAGTATGTTTCCAGACAGCGCAATAAAGCCTTTAAGGAAAAGAACACCTTGCAAACAGTCAAGCATGGTGGAGGATCCATAATGCTGTGGGTCTGCTTAGCTACATCTGGTACTGGAGGCCTTGACTGTATCACAGGTATCATGAAATAAGAAAATTATTAAGAGATTTTAGAGTGAAATTTCTTCCCCAGCGTAAGAAAACTTGGCTTGAGGCGAAGATTGTGGATCCTCCAGCAAGACAAAGACCCAAAACCACACATCCAAAAGCACACAGGAATGATTGAAAAAGAAAAAAAAATACTGTTTTAAAATGGCCAGCCATGAGTCCTGATCTCAATCCAATTGAAAATCTTTTGGGGAAGCTGAAATCTGCCATGGGGAAAAAGAACCTTGCAAATGTTCAAGAGCTTGAACCAATTGCAACGAAAGAGTGGAAAAAAAATACCACCCGAGAAGTGCACAAAGCTTATAGACAGATACAAGAAACATTTGGAGGCTGCCATCGCTGCCAAAGTGTGTGCAACCAAATATTAAGGAGGGGTGCCAAAATATGTGTATTGCTGCACATGCTGTTTTCAGTTTTGTTTTGTTTTTTCTTTGAAATTACAATATCTAAGTTGAAAAAAAAATGTATTTGTTAAATTACTTTGGACCTCCAAATAAAAGATCCTGATAAGTTTGGTACATTTCCATTTATTTCTGAAGATGTTATACAGGTTATGCAAATCGTGAAGGGGTGCCAAGAATGGTGAGCACGACTGTATATCACATTGTTTTTCAAAGAATCTACTGTATATTATACATCATTTTACCTTATTTAGCTACATAATACCAAATTGGCTCAGTATGTCTTAATAGAGTGCAATAATTCGTGCATTGTTAATGAACTGATGACACAGAGACAAAGAGAATGCAAAGAGATTGTCACCTGTTCATTTCATCCTGATCAGTATTCGTCATGATCTAAGCAGCCATTCTGAGAAAGACAACAGCTCTATTAAGGGCTCAAGATTTTTAATCCAAAAAGACCAAATGTCACCTTTTTGACCAGACGTGATAGAGCTACAACTACTGTCCTTGTCAACAAGTCAGCCAAGGGTTATCTTAGGTGAGCTAGCAGAGGAGGAAGAGGAGGAGGAAAAGGCGATTGACAAATGTCAAACCACCTTATGTTGAAAATGAGAACATAGTGGTTCACTGAGGATCACAAAAATGCAACTTTTGCATGGAGATAAAATAATTTATGAAATTGAGTGTGGATTTTTGTCATTCCATTGAAAAATTGTAGAGAAATATTTTTACTATCTAACATAAACACAACCTAAAACTTCAAAACGGTCCAAAAGTTGAACACATTTTGTTTGAATTCCAAGGGTCCACTTAATAAAATCTAGAACTTTCTTCCATCTCTCAACTGCATTGCTGGAGCTCAGTCACAGTGATCTTTGGGTTCTTCTTTATCTCTCTCACCAAGGCTTCTTCTCCCCCGATTTCTCAGTTTGGCCGGACGGCCAGCTCTAGGAAGCGTTCTGGTCATCCCAAACGTCTTCCATTTAAGGATTGTGTTCTTAGGAATCTTAAGTGCAGCAGCAATTTTTTGTAACCATGGCCAGATCTGTGCCTTGCCACAATTCTGTCTCTGAGCTCTTCAGGCAGTTCCTTTGACCTCATGATTCTCATTTGCTCTGACATGCACTGTGAGCTGTAAGCGCTTATAGACAGGTGTGTGGCTTTCCTATCAAGTCCATCCATCCATCCATCCATTTTCTGAGCCACTTCTCACTAGGGTCGCGGGCGTGCTGGAGCCTATCCCAGCTGTCATCGGGCAGGAGGCGGGGTACACCCTGTACTGGTTGCCAGTCAATCGCAGGGCACATAGAAACAAACAACCATTTGCACTCACAGTCATGCCTACGGGCAATTTAGAGTCTCCAATTAATGCATGTTTTTGGGATGTTGGAGGAAACCGCAGTGCCCGGAGAAAACCCACGCAGGCACGGGGAGAACATGCAAACTCCACACAGGCGGGGACGGGGATTGAACCCCGCACCTCAGAACTGTGAGGCTGACGCTCTCACCAGTCGGCCACCGTGCTGCCTCCTATCAAGTCCAATAAGTATAATCAAACACGGCTGGACTCCAATGAAGGTGTAGAACCATCTCAAGGATGATCAGAAGAAATGGACAGCACCCGAGTTAAATATATGAGTGTCAAAGCAAAGGGTCTGAATACTTATGGCTGTCTGATATTTCAGTTTTTTAAGAAATCTGCAAAAATTTCAACAATTCCGTTTATTTTTTTGTCAATATGGGGTGCTGTGTGTACATTAATGAGGGGGGGACCTTAAATGACTTTAGCAAATGGCTGCAATATAACAAAGTAAAAAAATTAAGGGTGTCTGAATACTTTCCGTACCCACTATCTGCCCAAGGTGGCTACTTTAATGAGTCAAAGGTTTAGAATACATTTTTCTTTGTAGATTAATTCCATTACTTCTTTTGCAATTTGTAATTGTAATTTACCTTTATTTGATTTATTTCATACAGAATTTAAATAACATGGTGAGCGGTGCAAACATATGCAGTGCTCACATCTCACTGGCGACCATTAAAGTGCCTGTAAACTAATTTCCTTTTTTTTTTTTTTTTTTCTAAAGACAGTGGAACCTTGGGCTACGAACTTAACCATTTGCGACCCGAAACTTTAACCCCAGGTAATATTTCCCATTGAAATTAATGGAAATGCAATTAATCTGTTCCAGTCATCAAATCAAATTATACTTACTTGTTTTATCAGTGTGCGGTTAAAATAAATACACTGCAATACAGAAATTAGTGAAAACACACTTTTAAATAAATAAAACACTAAATAAATGTTTATTGCTCATTAACTTTAACTAAAAAAAATAGTATCGGATCAGATCAGACTGGATCTGAAGCTCAAGATTTTGCCACTCTTATACCATTCGATGCTCTGCTCCAGCACTTCTATCCAACAGCGCCCGGACAGCATGCAGAGCCCACATGATCACAACAATATTCAAATACATCTCAGACTTCATTTCTTTCTTTGTTTCCATTCACAAAAATCGCTAGCTCAAAGCTAACACACATTGAATGAAAAATACCATTGACGAGCTATCGGAAATTAGCATAGCACTTATATCTCTCAAAATAATGAATATTGGTACACAAACACTGTATAGACACTAACAAAAAGGCAATACAACAATGCTCCCAGTCATATATTCTTCATACTCTGTGAAAAATGACTTATATTAACAATAATCAATAGTAACTTCTACTTTCTTTGTTACTGCAAGTGTCTATCTCATTGCGTGCACCATACTGCTGCTCAGAGGTCACACGTGCACAGCAGGAGCAGTGGATAAAACTATAGCCAAGATGCAATGCTGCACATGTCGAGAAACCAAATGCTGTTCCCACCATATACTGACAGAAAAGAATAACTGAATTTAAAATTGTTATTTTGCACTTTAAAAGTATAATTTGTATTTATTATTTATTGAGGTTATTTTTCATGGTTTTCTAATTCATTTTCCATTTAATCTATTAAAATGTAGAATCTGCTTATGTTTAAGTTAAAGCTGGCGTAAGCAGTCAGGTGAAAAAACACTTTTTTCATATATGTTACAACTGCATGTCTTGACAGTAAAACATATTTAAATAATCTTTTAAAAACTCATCCCTTTCTGGCCTTATCTATTACCTCGAATTTAATTTTCATTATTAATTTAGAAAGTCTCCGTGACGGAGAGAATTGTCCAATTAGACAATGTACAAACTGGAGGTATGCCCTGGGAGCGTGTCAATCATTTTCACATGTACACACATTTACGCCAGACGGAAGCTCTGGAAACAATGGCAGACGCGGAAGCTTTCGGCGGCTACCCCTTGTTTACCAACAACTGGGTCCTCTAATACAAGGAAACGGAAGCAGAGCAAAGAGACCAGAAAGGCTAAACAGATGGCATCTGATAGCGAAAGAAACAAAACTAGGATACACATTGGACCTACTATTCGAGAGGTGGCTGGAGTCAACTCAGACACACTGAGGAACTTGATGGACAAAGGAGTGAAGTGGCTTCATTTCTGCTGGACTGTAAATATATCACATACCGTAATTTCTCATGTAATTTCCCCCAAGAAATGTCGAAAGTCAATGGTGCGCATTATACACTGGTATAGGGGAAAATGATAAATACAAAATAAAAAAACGTTCCACACACACACAATTTCTCCCACCATCGTAATTTTGATGCAAAGAGCGAGAAAAAGGTGACAAGATTATGCAACTGTTTAAGTAGCAAAGCTGTGAGTGATTGATGGGGGGGACGAGCACTTCGGTGACGTCAGCTGTGCAGCGCGTTAAACCAACTCACAGTCTGGACAACAATGAAGTTGAAAGTTCTCACTTTTTATTGTAAATATTATTTTAGCCAAGTATTGCAAGTCCTTCAGTGAGTCAGTCCTTATTGTATGATGATTTATTACTGAGCACTTCGGTATGATTAATTAACCCACAATGCATTGCGCGCTTAATACGCCAGTAAAACTGTATTCTTAATGTGTAAATAAAAAAGTAACAACCATCAAATACACTTTTTACTAAGGAAAATAAAAATAGTGTGGCGACAGTGACATCGTGCAATTCTTTGCACTTTTATGGTACTGTACCATGACTGTGCATTGTATAATAAACAATCATCTCCCATGTGCATTGTATAATAAATAATCACCTCCCAATCGCTTTGTTGTGTTTATTGAATAACAAGCAGTCTGCGTGATCGGTATATTTCTGAACTGCTAAACTGCTCTTTCTACGAGTCACCCACCATAAATTTTAACTTGGCGAGAACTATAGATGACTCAAAAGTAAGTACTATAGATGACTCAAAAGTAACTATTGTTGTTATGAAGAAGTAACTGTAGTCTGAGTACTTTCCCGGGAAAAGTAATGCATTACTTTGCTCGTTACTTAGTGATGGCGAGATGAAACTTCATGAAGCATTGTAACACTTCAGCCATTGGATCGAGTAATGGTTCATTTCTTGATGCTTAATTGGACACGAAACCAGCTGCTGGCCATGTGCATAATCACAGGCATCTGTATTTTTACCACATACACTATGTGCTGCGTTGCATTTTTGCGTCTTTTTGGCTCTTGTGAATGACTATGTATTACAAAACAATGTTTCACCAAGTAATTTCCCAAAATCAAGTGTAAAATATATTATTTTTGAACATATTCTGTGTACTTAAAATGTTCATCATCACTGTTATGGCAGGTTGTATAATGTTTTTCTGTAATTTTTGGAAAATGGCATGGGCTTAAGAGGGCAGAGGATTTTGAAAGTGCTTATTTAGAAATAACAGTTTATCATCATTTTTGTGTTAAGTGATTCATCCAAGAGCAAGATTTTTTTTTAAATTGGGGTACAGTAATTTCTCCTCTCCCTGTGAGGTTTGATTTTACTTTGCTTTCTGTGAACACAAATATTTTCCCCATGAATAAAATAATAAACGATGGAAATTGCAGTTTTTTATAAGCAAAGGTAACTGATAAGCCTCAATGATATTCCCTTACACAGTGTGGTCCAGCTTGGATTAGATTGCTGTCAAACCTTGCGGCAAACTGAACTTTATAATGATCTAAATGTGAAATTCTTTCTGAAGGACAAGATTGGTGTGACACGAGCCAGTGCTGGAATACTGGACAAACCTCTAAGAATGGCGTAATTGAACCATGCATATATCTTATCTGAAATAAAATGTGTTTAAATACTTTTAATTAGTTTTATATTTCTTGTTTTAAATATACAATCCATGATCAAGCATTATATAGGGCACTGATTATGACCTGGAAGGAGTTATAAAATGTAACTGTTTGATTTCTGAGTGGCAATTGTGAGCAAGAAACCATTCATTGTCAGTTCTTTATTTATAACAATTGAACAATTTCAAAATGGTAGAGGTAAATGTGCAGAGATTCCTGGAAGTAAATTTCCCCAAAAAAGGTACAAATGGATCTACAAATATTAATAAAGTAATATAATATGTCGCAGAAGTTTCTTTATCACAATATGTGATTCCTTTAAACTCAGTCTGTCAGCTCCCTCCTTTAAAGCAAGACATTATTTGGTGATTAGATTTTGTGTTTGTGAAATTGGCTTTCCATTGTTACAAATACTGCATCTACAGTGGGTACGGAAAGTATTAAGACCCCCTTAAATTTTTCACTCTTTGTTATATTGCAGCCATTTGCTAAAATCATTTAAGTTCATTTTCCCCCACTCAATGTACACACAGCACCCCATAGTGACATTAAAAAAAAAAAATGAATTGTTGAAAATTTTGCAGATTTATTAGAAAAGAAAAACTGAAATATCAGACAGGCATAAGTATTCAGACCCTTTGCCATGACTCATATATTTAACTCGGGTGCTATCCATTTCTTCTGATCATCCTTAAAATGGTTCTACACCTTCATTGGAGTCCAGCTGTGTTTGATTATACTGATTGGACTTGATTAGGAAAGCCACACACCTGTCTATATAAAACCTTACAGCTCACAGTGCATGTCAGAGCAAATGAGAGTCATGAGGTCAAAGGAACTGCCTGAAGAGCTCAGAGACAGAATTGTGGCAAGGCACAGATCTGGCCAAGGTTACAAAAAAAGATTCTGCTGCACTTTAGGTTCCTAAGAACACAGTGGCCTCCATAATCCTGAAATGGAAGACGTTTGGGACAACCAGAACCCTTCCTTGAGCTGGCCGTCCGGCTAAACTGCGCAATCGGGGGAGAAAAGCCTTGGTGAGAGAGGTAAAGGGAAAAACCCAAAGATCACTGTGGCTGAGCTCCAGAGATGCAATCAATTCTGGGGTTTTTTTCTGTCAATATGGGGTGCTGTGTGTACATTAATGAGGGAAAAAAATTAACTTAAATGACTACAGCAAATGTCTGCACTATAACAAAAGAGTGTAAAATTTAAGGGGGTCTGAATACCTTCTGTACCCACTGTATTCTTTCTGATGTCCACAGATAAAAGCAGTTTAGGTAAGTATTTAAAAAAATCCCTCACACCCATCCCATCAACAAAAATTAATGAATACAATACAGTACCATTTTTATTCTGTTTTCATTCTTGTACACGTATATATACATGCAGGGGTGTTAAAACAAATTTTTGTCACAGGCCACATTGTAGTTACAATTCCCCTCAGATGGCTGTTATGACTGGAAATAAATGATTAATTGGCTCATCATATTACCCATACATACACGAAAAATTGATGGATGACTCGTTTTGAAAGCAGATGTCCAGGATGATAGTATGTCTAGCTTTTTTTCAAGTTACTGTAAAAATGGGTTTGGTTACAAAAAAATGCTTTTGCGACAGCTCAATATTTTTTAAATATGACAATTTTGAAGTTTTGGTACACCGTTTTAGTAAGAATCATGGTTGTTGCCAATTTGCTTTCACCTGTGATTTACAGTTTCTAAAATGTGTGTGTGTAAATGAGTGTGTACAAATCATGAGACTATTATACAGTGCATAGAGTACCTCCTTGTCTGCTACCCAGAGACTTACTCAGCCAGGTGTTGCAGTCGGCCAGGGTCACCAATAGCAGTGTTCTCTTTTTTGCAACTGTCAACAACAAATGATATAAATTCATTGCCTCTGTACTACAATGTGGAGTATTGATATAGCTTTTATCAAAGCTAGTTGCTGGGGCTAATAATGAAATGTAACATTCATGCTAATAACTTTCTAACTATAATGCCATGAGATAGTTTGCCACATATTCAATATGACAACTATTTTTACTTACCGGTGAACAAGACGTGATGAAATTGGCTAAGTACCTGCTACAAGATGATCACGGTAAAACCAGCTGGTGACTTGCGCATGCACTCCGGCAAGGGGCGTGGATTCGGCCAGAGCGGAGTGGGAGGGAAGTAGTGAAGTGAGGCTACATTCTAATTTGCTAGCAGTTTTAACTGTGCTGACTGTGCATCTCATGGCACCATGAAGCAGTGGTTATGTTGCAATTTAAATTATTACTATTGTTTTATTGAAGTTCTTTTCCAGGACTTTCTAATATAATTGTTATTTATTTTATTCAATTGTAGTACATTCCTATGTTTAAAGTTACTTTATGTAACCCTTGGTTACTAATAAATGGGTCTGGTTTTCTCATACCTACTGTTGCGGATTACTGATTTATGTTTGAGTAATATCCCTTGATCAAGCAGTTTCTAACATTCCATACTACAAAATAAGTAAAGCATGTATGATTTTTGCTGATGTCGGATCAGACCGATATTGGTGTCGGCCAAAACCCAAGGTTGCAATATCGGTATCGGATTGGTAGGGACATCCCTATCCAACACCTGGTCACGTAATGCACCATCTTTGGAGACATTACACAACTTACTTACACAAGGGAAGACTTGCTAAACATTAGGGAGTCTACTCCGGACTCGTTTTTTTCTCTGAATTACTTACCGGCAGAGCGGCTGCAGTCGATGGAGCATGAAGGAAGCGCAGACAACGCCACAGAGGGAAGAGTGCCGGAATAAATCTTAAACTCAGACTGCGAGGATTCCGAAAGCTTCTCCCGTCGATTCACCAAACAAAACTACGCTGTCTACTAAACACAATGGATGAGCTTCATCTTTTCACAAAGACCAGTAAAGACTTTGGATGTTCCGCCGCCCTGTGCTTCAGGGAGATATGGCTTTGTGAACGCATCCCCGATGGTCCTGTAATGCTTTCCGGCTTCCAACTTCACTAAGCAGACCGCGACAAGGAGCTATCGGCGAAAAAAGGTGGCCGAATATGCTCTTATATTAACAAAAAATGGTGTATGGACATCACGGAGCTCAGCACAAACTGCAGCCCGGACTCAGAGTCGCTGTTTTTGAACAATAAGTTATTCTACTCACGCAGTGAGTTTGCTTCATTCATTCTCGCCGACCCCCAGCCCAAGGCTAACACGAACGCCGCACTACAAGCGCTGGCTGACCAAGTAAACCAACTTGGGAAAAAAAGCACCCAGATCCATCCCACATTATACTTGGGGACTTTAACCTAATACCACGCTGAAGGACTCGTACCGTGCTAGCCCCCTTGCCGCTTTGCTCATCTGATAACAGTTTAATTCACTTAATAACAAATTACAGGAACAAACTTGAATGTGCGAAGCCTTTGGTGAAAACAGTGAAGAAGTGGACTAATGAAGCAAAGATGGAAGAGACTGGAGTGTCTTCGAAACTTCAAGTGGCAGCCTGGATGAATATACGGACAGTGTTACATCCTATATCAATTTCTGTGAAGATGTATGTGTACCAACAAAGACATTTAGGACGTTCAATAACAACTGTTGGTTACATTTATCAAGCAGAGTTTTATCAAGAAAAACATCTTATAATTCGATTCTAGTTCTTTAACTTTAAATGGGACCGCTTGACCCACAGCATAACAAGAGTTAAATGGCGGTACAAATAGGAGCACTACTGAAACCACGTTAAAAGAGCCATTCAAAGAAGAAAAAAATGGGTCCCATGACTGTGCTATTAAAAAATGCCGTGGGGAATATACAGTGTGATGTGGTATTTTAAAAAAAGGGGAAAAAGCAGCATGGCACATCACATAGAGAACTCTCTCTCTCTCTCTTCCATTCATCGGATGAGAAAAGGGGTGACTTTCATGTGATGCCATGGCAGAAATACAAAATAAGAAGAGGCACAGCAACAAATACTGCATCTCAAGATAGTAAAAAATTAGATTAAATTCATTAAATCAAACGCTGCACTTAAGAAATGCATATTGTTGAAATTTGAAATCAAACCTTTGTTATGTATCTAAAAATTTGAAAAAAGCCAAATCAGTGAGATAATGTTTTCCTTTACATTGTGTAAGTACACCCCTGTATTGACTTGGTTGGAAGGTCAAAGTACAGCTCCACAAATACACAGGGCTCTACTAAGCCAAACAACATTTCAACCTCAGAGACAAATCAATATCTAATGATGAAAAACTGTGGTAGGTGACAAACCATTACACAACAGGTAGTAGATATAAAATGTATTTCTGTCATCAAGGTAGTATTTGACTGGAAAGTCAAAATGCGTCACCATTTTGTTCATACCAGTTTGGGTGAGAGAAAGCCTAAATGTACAGCGCTTAACTAATGTCTTTGATCCCCTTTCAAAAACACCATCTCGCATCATAAAGTGCTACTGAATTTCACTGAGCTCTTGCCTTTTTACAATTTTAAATAGATATGAGGATTTCAAACGGAATTCACCTTTTCATACCCAAATTGGAGCAATCTCACTGGATTTCTCTGATACATCAAGAAAATAAAGTATGTTCAGGAATGCGAGTAAATAATTACAGTTTGATGTTAATCAAGAAACAAAAAATGTGCTTTAGTATTGTTTCAGTTTTGTTGGACAGTACATTTAAAAATTAAATCAATTATATTTGAGCTTTAAAAATATAATTTAGGTTAACGAACTAAATACTGGTGTATTAACCATTACAGAAACATAAAAAATGATTTTGGTGTTCGTGGAAGTGGCATTAACCTAACATTAGGTAATAGTCTCATTTTTTTAAGCACCGTGTTATCAATGAATGAGTTTAGGTCTTCTTGGTTCGGCTCAGTGCATTCACATTTTTCAATTTTATTCTATATATACTCTGGTTACATAGCAAAAATGTACAATGTTCCCCCACTATATTGCGGTTTGCGCCCTGGCTATGATGCTTTTTTTAAAGGGATTTTTTTTTTTTTTTAATGGGTTTTTACTATATAAATAGAATAATATAGTCATGGGAAAAGATAGACCACCCTCATTTCTTTCTTGTTCATTTTTAATGCCTGCATGGTACAACACCGGTTTCTTCCCACATCCCAAAAATATGTGTGGTAGGTTGATTGAAGACTCTAAATTCCCCGTAGGTGTGAATGTGAGTGTGAATGGTTGTTGGTCTCTATGTGCCCTGCGATTGGCTTGCGACCGGTTGAGGGTGTACCCCGCCTCCCGCCCGAAGATAGCTGGGATAGGCTCCAGCACGCCCGCAACCCTAGTGAGGATAAGCGGTAAAGAAAATGGATGGATGTTTGAAGTGGGCATTGTGGTCGACTGGTTATCATATCTGATTCACAGTTCTGAGGACCTGGGTTCAAATCCACCCTCCCCTGTGTGGCGTTTGCATAATCTCCCTATGTCTGCATGGGTTTTCTCCGGTTTCCTACCACATCCAAAAACCATGCATGGTAGGTTGATTGAAGACTAAATTGCCTGTTGGTCTGAATGTCCGTGTGAATGGTTGTTTTGATTATCGGTGCCCTGTGATTGGCTGGCGACCAGTTCAGGATGTACCCCACCTCTTGCCCAGAGTCAGCTGGGACATGCTCCAGCACCCCCACAACCCTAGTGAGGATAAGCGGCAGGGAAAATGGATGGATGGATGTTTGAAGTGCTGAAAACCTGCAAAGACTGAGAACATAGTACTGAATTGTTGAGCTATTGCTTAAGACTCTTTTTCACCTTCTAAATTAGTCTGCTTTTGTGGGAAGGGCTAAAAACTATCCTCGTGACGTCAAGAAGTTTGGGCGTATACTTTCTGTCCCCCACTATATAAACACCTATTCCATGCCATGGCCATTTGGGGGAATGGCCATTTCCTCATTCTTAAAGGACCCAGTTCTACCAATAGCGTGCAGTTAGCCATCAAAGTATGTCCACAACTCAAAATAATACATCATCCCTGAAGTGTAATGCGTTTAGTGTTATTTGGGCTAAAATTTCTCTGCATTCTACCTCCACATTGTGTTGCGTAGCAAGGCAACAGCAAAATGCACAGGATCTTCCACCCCACAGCCCTATGCCAGACGGACAGCACTTGGAGTACACGGCGAACGTCACTCAGCCACTCTCATCGACGGAGGGACTCGTGAGCCACTCGCATCCCGGGCGAGGAGGAGGAGGGGAAAACAACCACCCGGCTGCGGCCGCCGAAGGCTGCAACTTGGTAGCCATAGGCTACCTCGCGGTTGACGAGTCCCTCTGTCAAATTATGGCCTGCTCAATTTCAACAGATACAAAGGGGCAGAATGACTGCTGCCTGTGGAAGCGTCTGCTGTGTATCGCTCCTCTCCTCGCATGCAGAGGAGCACCGCATCAGTGATAGAAGTATTTGATTGAAAGCAGGAGGCGGGATTTTCAGAGCACCCAACAACAAGCCAATAGCATCTGGAAGCTAAAAGAATGTCTCAGTTCTTCTTTAAGCCTGATTTCACAATTTTTTTTAATCCATTCATTCATTGTCCAGCTTGTTAACATTACTCTTCTGTGGTGTTTTGACAACACTTTTTGGCCTGTGTATGTATTCTTCAGGTAATATAGTGTACCTTTTGTGGTACCAGGCATTATAATTAATAAGAAATTGGAAAAACAAGGGTAGAGTAACAAACATGCTCTTGTCCAATGGCACTCTGACCCCAAAAAACTCCAGACCAAGCGGCATCACTAGCGCCGCTCCCCCGCCGAGGTGGACGACCACGGAGCACGGCAGATTCAACTTCACACACAGACACTAAGTGAATTACAAGCCGGGAGCATCAAAGCGGAGACACAGACACCTGGTTTCAAACGCGGATGCTAAGTGAAATACAACCCCAAGGAGCATCAAAGTTGAGACAAAGACACCTGGTTTCACACTAAAAACACTAAATTAATTAATTTCCACCACCAGCTAGCCTGGAGAGCCTCAACAACAAAGACTTCTCCTTCCTGCTGTGTTCCGTGACACCTGCACATCATGGCTGGGACAATGGACGGTGCACAAGCGACACCCTCAGGTGGCAGAAATACACTGCAAACCTGGATTAACTAATCACAATCGTCACAGGAGTTGAATGTGATTTAATATTTTAAGAACTTTACATGAACGTCACTCGTGACTGTATTTTGCCAATTTTAATGTCTGATGTCAAATCTGTTGGCTACTGAATCGGATGAAATATTTCACCCCACACAACACGAATGCCACATTGCAAATATTACAGTGTTCCCAACAATCACATGCACTTGAAACATTCGTTACGTCTACTAAAAGTACAGATTAGGGGATATTTGGGTTTTAAACTAACGAGAACAGGAATCCCAGCTATACGCATTGTCATCCCATGCTCACTACTAACCTCACATCACAAGTCAGTTTCCTTTGCCAATGTTCGTCTGTCCTTTGTTTTTTTCTCTGTATTATTTCCGCGTAGATTCCCCATGTTAGATCTCATTAAATTTCCCATAAAATTCACTCCCTGCATTGTTGTGTGTGTTTGGGTTCGAGGAAAAGAAAAAACCTCTGGCTGTCCAGAACACTTATCTAATACATGTAGCAACCTTCAAATTACAAGACTGAGGATAAAAAGTGAATTATAGCACCCGGAGCTTCAAAGCAGAGACCAAAGATACTGAGTTCGCCCTAGGACGCTAAGTTAATTACCTTAGCCCCCGCACGCTAGCCCAGAGGATTTCACCAACAAAGGCGGCTCCACTCTGCCTGTGTGGAGTTTGCATGTTCTCCCCATGCCTGCGTGGGTTTTCTCCGGGCACTCCGGTTTCCTCCCACATCCCAAAAACATGCATACTAAGTTAATTGAAGTCTCTAAATTGCCCCTAGGTGTGAATGTGAGTGCGAATGGTTGTTTGTTTATGTGTGCCCCGCGATTGGCTGGCAACCAGTTCAGGGTGTACCCCGCCTCTTCGCGATGATAGCTGGGATAGGCTCCGGCACTCCCGCGACCCTTGTGAGGATAAGCGGCTCAGAAAATGGATGGATGGATGGATGGTTTTAAACCACAAAATAATACCAAAATGGGAAATTAACACTCAGAGGCGGTCCAGCTCCCCTTTTGGTGCCGAAGGTGGGAAAGTAAGGTGGGAGGGGGTAAACCACCCCCTCCTGGCTCGCTTGGTCCATAAAAAGGCCGGCGCTATGCTCTCTGGGCAGCTTTTGTCTCACCCGACCAACTTGCCGACAACTGGACCAGGCAGGATGCCCACCTCAGCACGAGGTGACGAGGACACATCAGCGCATCCTCGGCTGCAGAGCATCCTGCAAGCATTCCAAGCTACCCTGTTTGGGGGCCTGAGCTCATCCCGAGGGAACGGAAGCGGGACAACGCGTCCGTTCCGAACGGGCTCCTGCCGTCCTGCCTGGTAACTTTTTTTTTTGTGCTCCTTTTTTCCCCTTTTTCTTCTTCCTTTCCACCAAATCCACCTGCTCCTGGTGCAGACCGGGCCGGCCGAACACTCGGAAGCCTGCCTCAAACTTGTTCAAGACACGCAAGTCCAACATTGCGGTCTACTAAAAGTACAGATTGGTGCATATTTGGGTTTAAATTAACAAGAACAGGAATTCCCAGCTATATGCATTCAGTACACGCTCATTCTACCAATCTCTCATGACAAGTCAGTTTCCTTTGCCAATGTTCATCTGTACTTTATTTGTTTTGTGTTTTTCTGTGTTCTTCCCCTGTAGATCCCCCATGTTAAATCATTAAATTTTCCATAAAAATCAGTGCCTGCATTGCTGTGTGTGTTTGGGTTTGAGAAAAAAAAACCTCTGGACGTCGAGAACTCTTTCTAAAGTGTAGCAGCCTTCAGATTACGAGACTGATAAAAAGGTTTCTCGTCATTTTTCCTAAATTTTTTATCCACATCAAAAGTGACGTGGTGCCCCTTTTATATATAAAATAGCTTGATTTATAGCGCTGTAATTTAAAATTACGATAACCCGGAAGTGACGCAAGTGTCGCTTCCAGCTCTTTCTTTTCTCCTAAATTAATAAGATTTTTATTTAACCCATATACGCTACATTACCTTTTTCCGTTCTTTAGTAATTAGTGGTAGAATTCTAAGTTGTGTGATGCACTGCTGCCATCTAGTGTCCGTTTCTATTGGCATTAAAATTGCTCTCAGGCCTAATCCTATGGTGAGGAGTGACGTCAGCCCCCCTCTGAAGCCTATGGTGAAAAAAAACCTAAAAGACATAAAACTACGTTTTTGGGATTAGGTGATCAAGTTTTAAAAGACGTAAAACAAAATTTTTGGTATTAAATGGTATACTCAAAAGCCCTTCCTGATAAAAGTTAAAGTGAGCGCGCTTATTCTGCTGTGTGTGAACAGTGTTAATGGTTTTGGTTTTCCCCCACTTCGTAAAATGCTTCAATCCAATCGCTGTCAGGCTCACGGGCTTTCCCAGCTACGGGAGCAGCGCATTGGGGAAAAGATCCGATGCCGCTTGCCGCCGAATTTATTATTTTTTATCAGTTTATTACCACGACGTATGTTCGAAGTGGCGGCACGGTGCCCTGGCTGTGTGGAGTTGGCATGTTCTCCCTGTGCCTGCGTGGGTTTTCACCGGGTACTCCAGTTTCCTCCCACATCCCAAAAACATGCGTGGTAGGTTAATTGAAGACTACATTTCCCATAGGTGTGAATGTGAGTGTGAATGGTTGTTTGTTCATATGTGCCCTGTGTTTAGCTGGCGACCAGTTCAGGGTATACCCTGCCTCTCAACCATAGACAGCTGGGATAGACTCCAGCACGCCCTCGACCCTAGTGAGTATAAGCGGTATGGAAGATGGATGGATGGAATATCATCAATAATAACTAATAATCATGTTTCAAAATGAGTAGGTCAGTACCGGTAGTTACTAACAGTTGCTAATGATTTTAATAATAATAATAATGTTCTATTTAGCTTTAACCTTTATTGTGAGGCGCTTGAATGTGTTATGTGATTTTTGGTCACTTCCTCAACTGATTCATTCCTTTCGAAGTTAATTTGAGCTCAGTTGCAAGCCAGTGCCGCACAAGAAAGTTCCCCGCCAACGGCGCCACTCGCAGGCGGTGACGGTGGCTGAGTGGGCACAGGGGCCGACGGCAAACGGCAGGCTCCGTGGGCGTCTCAGTCTTGCGGCACAGGAGCTTCGATAGTCCGTCAAAATAAGTCTTTACGTGAAACAGGAGTGTGGGGCAAAAAAGACTGGGAACTGCTGCCCCAGAGAACTGTGCCAAATTATCTTATTGCGCAGTCCCATACTGTAAGCAGTGGCTGTGCTAGTTTGAATGGCACCCTGAGTGAGACCCCTCGATGGCGCCAAGCAACAACCTATGGTGCTCATTTGAGAACCAGACCAAAAATCTTTCGTGCACCCCTTGTGCATTTACCACTGTGTAGGTCCTGTTGGAGGTGCCCGGGTGTCAACATTTGGCAGCGATAACACAGAACTAAACAATAACAAAAATATTGAATACATTCCCCCAATTGGTTGAAATACAAGTGACTTTGCGTTTACTCCACCGAACGCTGTTGGTAAATGGCTTCCTTTTTGATCAACAGTCTATTCATCTTATGTACCTTTTCTATGCTTTCATTGTAGTTTTGATTTACCATGAGTGTTTTTTTTTTTTTAATTCAGATACGTTATTCATATGCACAAAGTTTAGAAGAAACTGACTGTGCAATCCCACTTACGAACAGTGATGAAAAGCCTTAATGGCAGAGGATAGAGGAGTACATTCTTCCATACAGAAAATGACAGCAGTCTGAATGGTAATCAGAGTTCAATGCTTAACTCCTCTGACTCAATCAGGGGAGGCTGGTATTACAGCACAATGACTACAAAGTAAATAGAGGGTGATGAATGATCCTGGAGAAGGGGGGAGTATAATACTCACGGCTGAGAGTGTGCCGTCTCATAACGCTCAAACGCGTGGCTCAGGTCATGTTTGTTGTTCATGTAGCACTGTGTGCACAGGTCATAGTCAAAGCACACCTTGCATTTCCATCGCATGCCCCTGATGCCATGCTTCTTGCAGCTGTCGCAGATGATATTGTAGTGACGCACCCCTGTGAGAGAAGGAGGCGTAACTTCAGTAATGCAGAATAAGGTCACTGAAGTACAAACAGACAAGTCGCGCAGTGCTCTGCTCTTCTCTCTCAGTTCATTAATTAAAAGGCAAAGTTTGTCACAGGACAATGGAACAAAATGCTAACAACATTAATAAAGTGACAGCCTTTTCTCATCCCATACACACCAAAATGCATCATGGGAATGCTATAATCAAGTTAATGCACAAACATGCAAGAATTGAGGATTGCTAAGAAACAGGAAAAAGTAGTTCTGGATTAGTGTGGAGAACCGTTTGTCCTGAAGAAAATAACAGGTACATTGATGAATGAGGGGAAGGTATGAAAAACCCATGCATCTTTTTTTCCAAAGCATGAGCATCTGGGGATTGATATAATGTCCTCTGATATTATATTATATGATATCATTGACGCTGGCCAATCTCCGATTTGTTCAGATTTTAAAACATTTCTTCCATATAAAAAAAACAAATAAAAACTGCACCAGGGTCCAAATGCCACAATCATAAAACCTTTATGAAATTTTTAATGGTTTTTGGAGCTCGCACATCTGCTTAACAGTCAAAAGGGTCCGTTCTGTGACATTTCTATGTGCCATTTGCATGTTCTCCATACGCTTGCATGAGTTTTTGCCACCTACTCCAGTCTCCTCCCACAGCCAAAGAACATGCATGGTAGGTTGAACAAAGACTCAAAATCAACTATTAAAGTGCCACAAACCGGTCAAAAAAATGTCTTGTATATTCGACACACCACAGAAAAGCGTAATGTAGCAAGCCAGACAATGACTGAATGGATACAAATAATAATAACAATAAATTGCAAAGTATGTGAAATCAGGCTTAAAATGGTCAAGAACTGAGATATTCTTTGAGCTTCCAGAAGCTGTGGGCGTGTTGCTGGGTGCTCTGAAAATCCCACCTCGAGCTGTCAATCAAATACTTCTTTCACGGCTCATATCTATCTGCGGGGAGAGGAGCGATGCACATAGCCCCTTCACGGGCTTCAGAGAGTCATTCTGCCCCTTTTGTTTCCGTTTAAATTTAGCGGGCCGTTAATCGACGGAGGGAGTTGGGGGGTGGATTTCATGGTGCACGCGTTGTGAGTTGCAGCTTTCAGCAGCCACATTCGGATGGTTTATCTTCCCCCCCTCCTCTTCCTCGCCTGCAACGCAAGTGGCTGAAAGGTCTTCGTCGTTGCGTGGGAACTTTGCCGTATACTCTAACCGCTATCGGGCTGATGTGTGGTGCTGCCTCGCAACACAATGTGCGTGGGGCCACACGGCAGAGACATGTTAGCCCAAATAACACCAAACACATTGCACTTCAGGGGAAATGTACTTTTTCGAGTGGTGGGCATACCTTGATGGCTAACTGCATGCTATACCAGTAGAAATGGGTCCATTATGAATGAGGAAGTGCCAATTCCGTGGGATGCCACTGCATGGAATAAGGGCGCCCGGTGTTTATTTAGTGGGGGACGGAAAGTATACGCCCAAACCTCTTGACATCACAAGGACAGTTTTTATCCCCGCACACAAAATCAGGAAAATTCAGAAGGCGAAAAAGGGTTTTATGCCATATCTTAACAATTCAGTACAACTGTATATTGTTTCTCTGTCATGTTTTTAGCACTTCAAACATATTTAATGTATTTTGAAGAAAAAAACAATGTTTT
This sequence comes from Phyllopteryx taeniolatus, assembly GCF_024500385.1. Lineage (NCBI taxonomy): Eukaryota > Metazoa > Chordata > Actinopteri > Syngnathiformes > Syngnathidae > Phyllopteryx > Phyllopteryx taeniolatus. The sequence goes on along the minus strand of NC_084502.1, from coordinate 26,458,377 downwards.
GGGGCACTTTAATAGCTCTAAGTTGGCCACTTTTCTGGCATGACTCAACTCTAGAGCGCTTACCAATTTGAGCATTGTCATACAGCAGCAAGTCGTAGGTAGACTGGTAGCCAGTGCGGTAGTTGGTCCTTGTGCCGCTGTCCCACTGAACGACCACAGTCTTGTCTGGGGTGGTGGTGCTGCCCTGCCGCCCAATCTCCACCACAGTTCCCACGTGACCCTCGCCATCATCCTGATTTCCCCATTTCCAGTCGAGGCCACGAACTACCCGCATGCCCACCTCCATGCTGCCTCTACCTGGGCCTGGCCTGAGGGCTGCGCTCAATGGCCGATGCCTGGCAGCGCTGTCGCTTCCGCTGCGCCTCCGGGCCTTCCCACTGGCTTGCGCTGATGATGGCACAGGCAGGGATGGTACCAGGGGGATTTCCGGGAGCAGATCAGGGGTGACTGAAAGAAAGAAATGCATAGTTTAAGCCGTGAATCACTAACTTTCCAAATGCATATGGCTCCACACATCTGCTTCTGTCCTGGAAGTTAAACTCAAGTTTGATGTGATATCTGACAATGTATCTGACAGCGGCTCAGGGAGGAACATTCATTACTTTAAATTGCAGTGGGTTTGTCTTTGCTAGTTGTATTATTCAAGGCTTATTAATGCTGACTTCTAGAGAAGGCAGGTGGACATGACTGCTGCATATTGCAAATCACAATCTCACCACACACACACACTTAAAATATAGTGGCTTCTTCATCGGAACAAAAACAATCCAAACAACAAATCCTTTTAGCATACTAAAAAAATACTCTACAAAATAAATTTGCTGTTTTTGTGAGACTCCCACATGAACCCAAAATATAGAACCAAAGGTACAATTTGTAACACTGTACACCATTTTTTGCAGATATAGACCACAAAGAACTACCACATTCACACTCATGACTGACGACTTCCTTTATTTGGAATGATATCAACAGGAAAGCGATAGCACTGATGGGAAAACCTAAGACGAAATATAGACTGGAACCTTATCTGAGGAACATCACGGCCCATGCATGCTAGTGTAGAGAGAATTAATTTCAGATATTTTTTTTTTGTCATATCAGACCAACCACCTGTGTCACTATTACCCATTTATCTGTAGTCTTTCACAAGCAGGCCCAAACGTATTGTGAGGGTCTGCTGGGAACGTCTGGCAGAATCCCCTGTCAGAAGGAGTTTCAACTCCCACCTCCGACAGAACTTTGCTCATGTTCCGGTGGTGGCGGGGACATCGAGTCAGAGTGGACCATGTCCCGCGCCTCCATTGCTGAGGCGGCCGACCGGAGCTGTGGCCGTAAGGTAGTCGGTGCCTGTCGTGGCGGCAATTCACGAACCCGTTAGTGAACACGGATCTTGAGGCAGCTGATGGGTACCGGCTGACCAAGTGGAATGCAGCTTTGGTGGTCGCTGAAGCAAAAACTTGGGTATGGGAGGAGTTCGGTGAGGCCATGGAGAAATACTTCCGGACAGCTTCGAGGAAATTCTGGTCCACCATCCGGCATCTCAGGAGGGGGAAGCAGTGCAACATCAACACTGTGTATAGTGGGGATGGGGCGCTGCTGACCTCGACTCGGGACGTTGTGAGCCGGTGGGGAGAATACTTCGAAGACCTCCTAAATTCCACCGACACACCTTCCCATGAGGAAGCAGAGTCTGGGTTCTCTGAGGCGGGCTCTCCTATCTCTGAGGTTAAGGTCACTGAGGTGGTAAAAAAGCTCCTCTGTGGCAAGGCCCCGGGGGTGGATGAGTTAACATGACATCGGATGACATCGGGGCAGTGCCTCTGGATTGGCAGACTGGGGTGGTGGTCCCCCTTTTTAAGAAGGGGGACCGGAGGGTGTGTTCCAACTACAGGGGGATCACACTCCTCAGCCTCCTTGGTAAGGTCTATTCAGGGGTGCTGGAGAGGGGGGTCCGTGGGGAAGTCGAATCTCAGATTCAAGAGGAGCACTGTGGTTTTTGTCCTGGCCGTGGAACAGTGGACCAGCTCTACACCCTCGGCAGGGGGCTCGAGGGTGCATGGGAGTTCGCCCAACTAGTCTACATGTGTTTTGTGGACTTGGAGAAAGTGTTCGTCCGTGTCCTTCGGGTCCCTATGCTTGGTCCGCATATCCGGCAGTAAGTCGGACTCATTTCCGGTGAGGGTTGGACTCCGCCAAGGCTGCCCTTTGTCACCGATTCTGTTCATAACTTTTATGGACAGAATTTCAAGGTGCAGCCGTGGCGTGGAGGGGGTCCGGTTTGGTGGCCTCAGTATTGCATCTCTGCTTTTTGCAAATGATGTGGTTCTGTTGGCTTCATCAAGCCATGATCTCCAACTCTCACTGGAGCAGTTCGCAGCCAAGTGTGAAGCGGCTAGGATGAAAATCAGCACCTCCAAATATGAGGCCATGGTCCTCAGTCGGAAAAGGGTGGCGTGCCCTCTCCAGGTCGGGGATGAGATCCTGCCCCAAGTGGGAGGAGTTCAAGTATCTTGGGGTCTTGTTCACGAGTGAGGGAAGAATGGAACGGGAGATCGACAGGTGGATCAGTGCAGCGTCTGCAGTGATGCGGACTTTGTATCGGTCCGTTGTGGTAAAGAAGGAGCTAAGCCGAAAGGTGAAGCTCTCAATTTACCGGTCTATCTATGTTCCTACCTTCACCTATGGTAACGAGCTGTGGGTCGTGACTGAAAGAACAAGATCCCGGATACAAGCGGCCGGAATGAGTTTCCTCTGCAGTCTGTCCGGGCTCCTCCTGAGAGATAAGCTGAGAAGCTCGGTCATCTGGGAGGGGCTGAAAGTAGAGCCCCTGCTCCTCCACATCGAGAGGAGCCAGATGAGGTGGCTGGGGCATCTGATTCGGATGCCTCCCTGGTGTGGGGTTCCGGGCACGTCCCACCGGGAGGAGACCCCGGAGACGACCCAGGACACGCTGGAGAGACTACGTCTTTCGGTTGGCCTGGGAACGCCTCGGGATCCCCCCAGAAGAGCTGGATGAAGTGGCTGTGGAGAGGGAAATCTGGGCGTCCCTGCTGAAGCTACTGCCCCCGCGACTCGACCTCGGATAAGTGGTAGAAAATGGATGGATGGATGGATGAATTAACCTACCATGTATGTTTTGGGATGTGGGAGGAAACCAGAGAGAAAACCCACACAGGCACAGGGAGAACATGCAAACTCCACACAGGCATGGCCGGATTTGAACCCAGGTCCTCAGAACTGTGAGGCAGATGTGCTAACCACTCATACACTGTGCCGCAGATGCAAACCACTCATCAGCAAAAACAATCGGAAGGCCAGATCGGATTTTGCAAAGAAGTACAGAGCCACAAAAGTTATGGAAATAAGTTTTATAGACAGCTGAGACCAAGATTAACCTCTACCAAAGTGATGGAAAGGCCAAAGTATGGAGAAAGAAAGGATCTGCTTATGATCCAAAACAGACAAGCTCATCTGTGAAGCTTGGTGGAGAGGTAATTCCATGACTTGGGCTTGCATGGCTGCTTCTGGAACGGACTCACTCGTCTGTATTGATGCTGTAACTCTTGGTTTTGGAGACTTCAGAATTAATTCTGCTGCTAAAATCATTTTGTCTGGCAATTTACAGAAAAATGCTTCCAAACAAATCGGGAGAAGCTTCATCATGCAACAAGGCAATGACCGAAAACACACTGCCAACACAACTAAGGACTTCATCGGGGGGGAAAGTGACAGATCTTAGACTGGCCAAGTCAATCACCAGACCTTAACCCAATAGAGCATGCATTTTACCTCCTGAAGCGGAGACTGAAGGGAGAAACCCCCAGAAACAAACAAGAACTGAAAGAGGCTGCAGTAAAGGCCTGGAAAAGCATTTCAAATGAAGAATGCAATAGTCTGCTGAAGTCAATACAGGCTTGACGAAGTTATTGCTAGTCAGGGTTATGCCACCAAATAAATGCTTTTCACTTTAAGTTAATTTAATAATGTCTGTTGCAATACTTTTGCTCACTTGAAAAGTGGGTGGCTTCAAACAAAAAGGCGCTCTGTCCTGAGTTGTTTAACACATCTCGATGTAAATACCATGAAATAAAACCTGGAATTCTGAACTTTTGTCTCATTCATCTTTTGATCTGGCGGCACGGTAGCCGACTAGTTAGAGCATCAGCCTCACAGTTCCGAGGACCCGGCCCCGCCTGTGTGGAGTTTGCATGTTCTCCCTGTGCCTGCGTGGGTTTTCTCCGGGCACTCCGGTTTCCTCCCACATCCCAAAAACATGCATTAATTGGAGACTCTAAATCCCCCGTAGGTGTGACTGTGAGTGCGAATGGTTGTTTGTTTGTATGTGCCCTGCGATTGGCTGGCAACCAGTTCAGGGTGTACCCCGCCTCCTGCCCGATGACAGCTGGGATAGGCTCCAGCACGCCCGCGACCCTAGTGAGAAGAAGCAACTCAGAAAATGGATGGATGGATGGATCTTTTGATCTGAAACCCAAATGTCTTCAGTATACAACAAAAGCAAAAGGAATTGACCTTACCATTGGACTGTTTTTTTCACAGCTCAAACAAATAGTTATGTGTACGAGGCATAAAGTAGCATACATTTTTCCAGGTCATAGTGAAGGTATTTGATCAACAGTTGGCAGTTGACCTGGGCATGGATTAGCGCATTGAGCAAACACACCCACAGAGAATGGCTTGATTTTTACAACTCATTGTACATATTTGAACTTTTTAACCATTCAAATTTGGCATGATTGTTAACAACACTCTTCTCTTGACCACCTACAACAACTATTTAACAATAATATTTTTATGACACATGATGAATTGTTCCAAGAACATTTATTTTTTTGTTTAATTTTCTAAAACAAATCTAATTAACAACTTATAGATGTACTTTTTGTTAAGATGAAGTAATAGTTTCACTTTGACATTCATGAACTCAAAAAAAATTTGTTTGATTTGAAACTTGAATTGGGACACTTTTTCCTTGCACTCTCAGCTTGCTTACTTTATCGACATTCGACAATTTGTGGCAGCGCTGCTGCGGAGAAAGAGCTATAATTTCCCTCCCTGGTGAGTACTGATTTTATTTTTATTTTTTTAAATAAACTTTCCCAAAACACCGCGAAGACCGTCAGCGTAGTTGGGCAGGCATTATGGGCTAGTTAGCTATGCTAAGTTTAACTGCCAAGATGGCCTAGAACGGAGTTTGAGTAGGACTACTCATGTTTGTGGTTACTCTAACTAGTGTGTTAACCGCAGAACGGGTTCTGGAAAAAGTGTACATGTATGTACGGAAGCTACAAACGTGAATTATTAACTAATAATTTTTTGGGGGCAGACGCCACCTCCGCATAGGCCCCTCCTTTCCCACTCGCGTATTCTGTTGAAATATATGTATATGTAACTGGTTCAGTGACGTTTGTGCTTTATTCACTTATCAAAAATTGCCATATGAATGGAAGGCGGGTCATTTATAGGACATTTATAGTATAGTATATTGTCAAAACACCAAAGGGTAGCTAAATTGCCCATTGAGAGATGAGTAGCGCCAAGCACGTGACCTCGTTCTCTCCTCACTCCCTTTTTTCTTTCTGCAAGCGAATCAAGTTGGGCGAAAGCATTTAAGAGTTTGTGACCAAGTTTTGTGCGTAGATTTAAGAGAGTACAGTATTTATTGTTCACATTAACCGCACTGGTCTGTTAATGCAGTATTTTATTTGCCAATACTGAATCTGCGGTATTTTTAGCTGTTGCGCCACTGTCGGGTTAAGAGTTTGCAAGACGGCTCGTGCACACATTTTATTCTATCCCATCGTTTGCTATAACAGGATAGCGGGCTCCCCCGTGTATGCTATGGGTTGATAACATGATGGTTTGAACCCATATTTGCTCGAATATTGTTCAAACCATGATTTCATGACTCCAGGAAACAACACTGATGTATGCATCAGAAGACTATATAAAAACTTGACACACCACCATTACTAACCTTGGTCAGATATCTCAGGTCAAATGTTAAAGGATACAGCTGTCTTAGAATTGGCACCAGTCTTTTGACCATAACAACTGATAAACTGTTGCTTTAAACTGCTGTATGTAATGTATATGGATTTCTGTTTGTTGTCCCCCGTGTGTTGCATTTTAATTAATTTGTTTTCTGTGTTTGTGTTGTTCAGCCCGTGGTAGCTAAGGATGCAAAAAGGAACATCACCACAACAGTCAAAGATTTAAACAATCCGAAAAGATGGACATGACGAGCCAGAGGATGTGGGAATTGTGATCGAGGGCATTAAAGTCCTCAACAACGCTGACAGTGTCATCATGGTGTTGATCATGCTGTTTGGGCTCATCAGGGCACTTCATCTAGTCTTTCCAGAAAACCTGAAGTACACCGCTGAGTTTTTCCAGAAGATCGTTATGAACTTGGATGGACCAAAGCTAAATGTAAAGGTACAGCAGCTGAAAATCCAACTTTTTTTCCCATAAGGGACAATCAGGGTGTATGCTCACAGCCCAAGACTGTCATCGAAGATGCTTTTCTAGTACTCAAAATGTGTTCATTCAAGATGAACTAAACTGCGTTGCTATTTGAGTGACTGGACACAAAGGTGTTTTATACAACTACAAAGAAGCTTAAAAATGTAAGCATGTAAAGTTAAAGTTCAAAATGCATTTCTAAAGAATGTTTTATTTTGTGAGTTTTCAATAAAAAACATTTACCAGATTTTGCGTTGCGTGAAATAAATTGGGGTGGGGGGGTGTGGGTAAGCGCAAAAAGAATTTATTTTAGACTAATTTGAGTTGGAATGATGTGAATCAATTTAGGCCACTTAGTGTACTTATTTTACTTTGGCTGTATTTGATGAAAATGGGTTTGGCTGACTCAATTATATCAAATTACACGGCACTACTAAATTTGAGTTGGAGTTACACAAAAAATGGATGGAAAACCTGCCCAAAATTTATTTGTGTTCATCCAATGAGTCATTTTTTTGAGTGTATAATAAATTAAACAAGGCTAAAAAAAATTTAAAAAAAAAACATTTAAAAATAAAAAAAAAAGAATCCCAACACTTAAGAGCACCCTTCAATCGATTGAGTTTGTTAAGCAAATAGGGAAGCTTATCCCACAAAGGAAAAAAAAAAAAAAAAAAACCTCAAAAATGTCTAAATTAATCTCATGTACAAAATCAATGCACTTACCAATCACAAAATGGGAAGAAGACTTATGTCTGCTGATCGTAATTACTGGATGCAGATATGTAACAATACGCGTAGGATGACAAAGAAATAAAAATTTACAGCTTACAAAATATAAAGTGCTCCATAGAACACACTTTATTCAATATACTATACATAAAATTGGCTTCTCTTCATCTAACATATGCACACAATGCACTAAAAATACACCAGACACCCATTTTCATGGTATATGGGAATGTACACCAACTCAATGCTTTTGGACTTCGGTTACGCAGAAACTCTCGTATATTTTGAACTGCAGAATTCCACTTTCCCCAAGATTGTGCATACTAGGTGACTTGAGCATAATCCCCGCCCAAATAAATAATCACAATCAGTACTCGCTACATTAGCCATCGCTAAGAAAACTAACTAAACTGGAAAACTAAGCAATCTATCAATATTAATCATTGGTTGAATCTTATCATAGAATATATTGCATTAGAACAAATATCTGCAAAATGAAAAAAAAATCTATTACATAATTACAGAAAAAGCTGGTCACGTCAAGATGTTTATAATTTACATAGCCACTCCTACCACACTTCAGTTGTACAGCCTGGACCACTAACTCTGTACTGCATGCTTGTCCTTCTGTCCTTGTCCTGTCCAGCCCAATCCAACAGTATATCGTCCTGTCCTTAATTCATAGCGTGTAGCACTACTGCCCCATACAACACTCAAATCTGTGTCACTGTACTAGGCATATAATTATGTACTTTCCCCATCTTTATTACACCTAATGTCCTGTCTTTTGTTGTCTTCTCTTGCTATATTTAGTTATCTCCTCACTCTCTCCCCCTTTTGTTTTTTCTGTCACTCCCCTTTAAAACTTTGTTCTGTCCGACTGAAATTTTCTACAAAAATCCATCAGAATACAAAGAACCACAGTGGCAGCTTCAAAACTCCACTGCAGCACAATAAAACTGTTACAGCGTAAAATGAATACAAATCCTCCTCTCAGTTTGACCTAACACCTGAACAGGACAGGAAGTCAAACAAAAAAAACACTAAGTAGTGTGTCAAATTTACAACATTTTCACTTAGTAATTGATAAATTGATTTCATCCATCCACTCTCTTTTTTGTCCCTATTGTGTACCATGGATGAAGTGTTCAATTGTCCATCAAACTAATCAATGTAAATGTAATTAACTACCTACCACCAAGAGATTGATTCAACCATTGGTTTGACTAACCGGGAAACGAATACAAAATTAAGGTACGGTATTTTCATGCAGTGAGCTGTTAAATTGAACACACACTACTTTGGTAATCACAATGGGATTTAGAGGCACAGTGAGCTGCTTTATCATATAGAATGATTGGTTAAAAAAAATAATAATAATAATGGCCCAGTGGGCATAGTAGCAGCAGTAAAGGCTTCTTTACACTCGCGCGGACAGCGACCGCGCTGACGTCACTGGGGCTATACAACACGCAGTTTGTCTTTATACTCGAGCGCAACCCACGCGCACTGTTTTGAAAGTGTGCTGCAGTTCTCCTCCAATTCGGGGGCGTCGCTACGGCTGGTATTGGCTAGGACGCCACAGGGTGGAGTTTCCTCTGCATTTTGTGGCCATTTCCGGTAGCCGTATTTACTTTCCGTAACAAGGACCATAGCAACAACAGTGGCAACTGTGGAACAGAGGCTGCTAGAACAAATGGACCTAGATTACACATTTAATTATGCTGCAAAATAGTGTTGTTTCATTTGCGAAGGTTTCGTTCAGAAGAAGTTTTAGTGAACGAACTGAACCGAATCAGTTTATGAAATGATTCGTTCTTTTATCTTGGCTACCACCCGCCGCCAGGCAAGCGAGTTGGCTGGGAGCAGCAACGGAACTGCTGAAGCGTTCCGTTCACTTCTGAATCTTCGGCGAATTACCAATGAGCAGCCAGCGTGCAGGCGGGGCTGGGACTTCATTAAACGTACTGCCATGTGAGTTGCGATTCGCCAGCGTTGTCACTCACTTCGGCAATGACCAATGAGAAGCCAGCATCAGGCAGTGCCGTGCAGGCGGGGGAGGGACTTAAGTGAACTGAGTGATTAGTTCAGTGAAGTGGTGAAGTGAGGAACTGAAGAACTGAAGAGTGATTCGTTCATGGAACTTATCACTCGCAATCCGTTAGACACAAGTGATTCGTTCGTGGAACTTCTTCGTTTGTGATCCGCTAAGGAGCGATGTACTAGTACGATGAGTGATTCGTTTGCGCAAGGAATGACCTACTACGCAGTGAACATACTCATGAGTAATTTTAACTGCAAGTCCTGACGTCCTCGCGGGGATAGCTTTCACTAGCAGCCGTCAAGCTAACGGCTAATGTTGAGTCAGTCGAGCACATGAAAACAAGCACACATATTTAAAATAAATGTAAATTAATCGTTGTTTTTACGTACACATACATTTTCCCTCCATGTCTCTTATTATTAAAGCTTTTTATTTCATAATATTAATAACAACACAAACTTCTATAGCGCTTCTCAAGACACTCAAAGCCGCTTTCCACTAATCAGATCACAATAACAGTATGGTGAGTGAGACCGGCTGGCGGGGGCTGATCAGCGACGTTCCACCGCGGTGGAATACAGAAAAGTCATGCCGGCTGGCGAGAACCTAGCTAGACGTCAGGGGACGCGGAAGGATGGTCGGTAGCTCAGCTCGCTGCACGCATATTCACGAGTCACAACCGAAGAGAGGTGTTCGAGAGCTTTCTGAGAGAAATATAGGTAGGTGATCATTTTGCCGAAGTTTTCGTTTTATTTTTTATAATCTCTCCACCTCTCCTAGTTTACAATACATGACAACAATAACGCATAGTCCTTCGGTGAATGTGTTGAGTGAACGTGAACGAACCTCAGTGATGGATCATTAAATGAATGAGTAAGCACTTGGATTATTTTGTGAAAAAGAACTGAATGATCCGGTGAACGAATCTTTTTAATGAACTGGTTCAAATGATTCCGTACACTCAAAAGAACTGCCGTGCCCATCACTACTGCAAAATCGATCGAGAAGGCCGCGGCGTAGGTGGTATGTGGAACCCGGAGGACCGCTGATTACATCATCACAGCATGTGACCAATCACAAGAGAAGATCTCCGCGCAGCAACTATTTTTGCCGTGTGCGCGTCAAGCTACGCAGAGGGGCCATGCGGGTCAATTCGTCAGTCACGTGATGCAACGCGGGCGTTGTCGGCCGCGCGACCACGGACGGGAGTATAAAGAGGCCTTAAGACTCGACCTCTCTATTGCTATCTGCTTGATTTGAAGTGATTAAAAAACGGGGTTTGCAATAGTGTGACAGTGCAAATATCACACGCATACACACACGTGCGCGCGCACGCACACACACACACACACACACACACACATCCCGCTACTGTTTAAGTCAGTCAAGTGTTCTATAAAGCAGTAAGCGGTGCAGCACAGAATGTGAAGATATATGGCATGTTTGTGATTATTAAAAATAGCCATAAGCAGGCCAGGCTCAGCACACTAATAATAATCAGTGAGCCGCTGCAAAATGGAAAATGAATCAGCATCACGTGTGCTTGTGTGAAGCATGTGGCTTTTATCCACAGATTCAGCCTGTTGTTTTAATACATCAGTGCAACTGGATGTAGTAAATACTTTGCAATCTGCACACATCATCCTTAATGCTATGTGCATACAAATAAAAGCGGATGGAACTGGTTTATGTCAGAATCGCCTGGTGGCCAAAGGATTTTGAGAAAAATCTATACAGGCCATGAGTAAATAACACATTATGAAAACATGACATGACATGACTTGACAGTACTAAAATAAGACACTACAGTTCCAGTTTCAAACTGCACTGAAATGTCGAAATACAGTATGTCAACATTTTCCATGTCAATGGCCTGGAGCAAAAGACTTTAAAAGCAACTCCAGTTTGAGTAAACATTATCAAGCTTTGAAAAGAACAGGAGCATACATAAGCATGTTTGCAGCGCACAAATGATCATGGTTTATCATACTCACTCCCGCTGATCTTCAGGCCACTTTTGAACATGTCAGGCTGCTGGATTCCAGTGTGCTGTAAGAGCACCGTCTATTCGAGGTAGGACAGCAGACAGGACCGTATATGAGAGCACTGAGCAGCATGCAGTTATCTCACTAATGGGTGGTGTGAACCCTCTCTGGCACATACTTCGTATGTGGTTTGCTTTGAACCTTGCCCTTTGTTTTTGGAACACGCAGCTTTCCCCTTGTTTTTTTTCCCCCCACTCACAGATGTTACTCAAGGACATCACAAGGCTGACATCTTATCAGAATCATCTTTATTGGCCAAGTATGTCAAAAACACAGAAGGAATTTGTCTCCGGTAGATGGAGCTGCTCCACTATAACAACAGACAGCCATTTTGACAAAAAATACTTTTAAGACATAAAAAGACACTTTGGAGAGTCACTGAGCAATGAATAAAAGCCATACTCATTTAGTGATGTGATTAAATTAAATAGACTGTGTCCCAGGTCTACTTGCTTTCAAATTCTAATGGGTTACTGTACTGTCATGGCACTCTTTGTTAATTTCTTCTCATTTCCAAGTCAACATTGAGTCACATGCTGGTCCTTGCATTATTCAACTCTAGTCTGAACTAAATTCTCCTTGGGGGGGGGGGGGGGAATAAAAAATAAATAAATAAATTAAAAAATAATTTTAAAAAAAATTCAGAACATTACAGGAAGCGTAAAAGTAAGTGTAAAAATAAGTTTGGGTTGAGTGATATGGCCTGAAACTCATCACTGTATAAATTTAAATCCTTTCATGGTAAGAGTATTGCAATGACTGAACTCTATGAGTGTGTGCCTGTTGATTGAGGTTGTGACAGCAGCAAGAGATGACGGTACAAAGGAACAATGGAGCACTTCGAGTGAAATGGAAAAAAAAATAAAATAAATGGCTCAAACCAGAGAGTCTGTGTGCAGAGTGCTTGGGTGTGAGTTGTAGCCGATAGTAGCTCCAGTGTATTGTTACCGCTTGTGGTATAAAGTGACTGAAGTGCAGCAGTGTCCGTGTCATCCAGTACAGGTATTGACTCTAAATAGTTTAGTAGAAAAGTTGAATCACGTCGCTGCCTATATGTAGAAAATTTTCTAACACTTTATCTTCTACCTCTAAAAGTAGTCTACAGTCCATAGCTTTCCACTTTCGAAGGGAATTTCTGCGATGTTGACTACTTTTGGTGCTGAAGTTTGGTATGCTGACAACTCTTGTTCAAACTAGTACCGGGACTGCTAGACTAACAGCTCCAGTGGTTTTTGTGCCCGCTGCGACAAGCTTTGCAGATATGAACACTGTGACAAGACAAGCACATGGCACACAACATTCGCACTCACATTCACACCTGTCTCATGCCTGAAAGAGTTGGCCAGCTTCTTTTCCCATCTCTCAACCTGTTAACACATGAAACATCCATCCATCCATTTTCTTTACCGCTTATTCTCAACTAGGGTCGCGGGCTGCTGTAGCCTATCCCAGCTATCTTCGGGCGGGAGGCGGGGTACACCCTGAACCAGTCGCCAGCCAATCGCAGGGCACATAGAAACAAACAACCATTCGCACTCACATTCACATCTATGGGCAATTTAGAGTCTTCAATCAACCTAACACGCATGTTTGTGGGATGTGGGAGGAAACCGGAGTGCCTGGAGAAAACTCACCCACGCACGGGGAGAACATGCAAACTCCACACAGGCGGGGCCAGGATTTGAACCCCGGTCCCCAGAACTGTGAGGCAGATGTGCTTAACAGTTTTACACCGTGCCCGCACACGTGAAAGAAAATGTCAAAAAAGCAACGTTATTTAATTTCATGTCAGAACAAGCTGACAAAACTGTGTTCCTTAAAACTCAAGCTCTGCAACAGCTCACCAATTTAGCCACAAAATTAGCACTTTTACTTGGTATGGTAGGCATACTTGAATGTTACTTGAGGCACTTTGTTATTGTAATCTTTTTCACTTCATTGCCTATTTCCTTGTAATCTGGAAATTTGTTTTGTAAATAAATGGAGAAATGTATGTACATATAAGGGAAAATTGCATATAATATTACATGAAAACTATCAGATTCTGCATAACCATCGTTTTCGAGATATACTATTACCTATATTGGGATATAGGATCATCCATCCATCCATCCATTCTCTACCGCTTATCCGGGTCGGGTCGCGGGGGCAGTAGCTTCAGCAGGGACGCCCAGACTACCCTCTCCCCAGCCACTTCATCCAGCTCTTCCGGGGGGATCCCGAGGCGTTCCCAGGCCAGCCGAAGGATGTAGTCTCTCCAGCGCGTCCTGGGTCGTCCCCGGGGTCTCCTCCCGGTGGGACATGCCCGGAACACCTCACCAGGGAGGCGTCCGGGAGGCATCCGAATCAGATGCCCCAGCCACCTCATCTGGCTCCTCTCAATGCGGAGGAGTAGCGGCTCTACTCTGAGATCCTCCCGGATGACCGAGCTTCTCACCCTATCTCTAAGGGAGAGCCCGGACACCCTGCGGAGGAAACTCATTTCGGCCGCTTGTATCCGGGATCTTGTTCTTTCGGTCACGACCCACAGCTCATGACCATAGGTGAGGGTAGGAACGAAGATCGACCGGTAAATTGAGAGCTTCGCCTTTCGGCTTAGCTCTTTCTTTACCACAACGGACCAATACAAAGTCCGCATCACTGCAGACGCTGCACCGATCCGCCTGTCGATCTCCCGTTCCATTCTTCCCTCACTCGTGAACAAGACCCCAAGATACTTGAATTCCTCCACTTGGGGCAGGATCTCATCCCCGACCTGGAGATGGCATGCCACCCTTTCCCGACTGAGGACCATGGTCTCAGATTTGGAGGTGCTGATTCTCATCCCAGCCGCTTCACACTCGGCTGCGAACTGCTCCAATGAGAGTTGGAGGTCACGGCTTGATGAAGCCAACAGAACCACATCATCTGCAAAAAGCAGAGATGCAATACTGAGGCCACCAAACCGGACCCCCTCTACGCCTCGGCTGCGCCTAGAAATTCTGTCCATAAAAGTTATGAACAGAATCGGCGACAAAGGGCAGCCTTGGCGGAGTCCAACCCTCACCGGGAACGAGTTCGACTTACTGCCGGATATGCGGACCAAACTCTGACTCCGGTCGTACAGGGACCGAACAGCCCGTATCAGGGGGTTCGGTACCCCATACTCCCGAAGCACTCTCCACAGGACTCCCCGAGGGACACGGTCGAACGCCTTCTCCAAGTCCACAAAACACATGTAGACTGGTTGGCCGAACTCCCATGCACCCTCGAGGACCCTGCCGAGGGTGTAGAGCTGGTCCACTGTTCCACGGCCAGGACGAAAACCACACTGATCCTCCTGAATCTGAGATTCGACTTCCCGACGGACCCTCCTCTCCAGCACCCCTGAATAGACCTTACCAGGGAGGCTGAGCAGTGTGATCCCCCTGTAGTTGGAACACACCCTCCGGTCCCCCTTCTTAAAAAGGGGGACCACCACCCCAGTCTGCCAATCCAGAGGCACTGTCCCCGATGTCCACGCGATGTTGCAGAGGCGTGTCAACCAGGACAGCCCCACAACATCCAGAGCCTTTAGGAACTCCGGGCGAATCTCATCCACCCCCGGGGCCCTGCCACCGAGGAGCTTTTTAACTACCTCGGTGACCTCAAACCCAGAGATAGGAGAGCCCGCCTCAGAGAACCCACACTCTGCTTCCCCATGGGAAGGCGTGTCGGTGGAATTGAGGAGGTCTTCGAAGTATTCTCCCCACCGACTCACAACGTCCCGAGTCGAGGTCAGCAGCGCCCCATCCCCACTATACACAGTGTTGGTGGTGCACTGCTTTCCTCTCCTGAGACGTCGGATGGTGGACCAGAATTTCCTCGAAGCCGTCCGGAGGTCTTTCTCCATGGCCTCACCGAACTCCTCCCATGCCCGGGTTTTTGCTTCAGCGACCACCAGAGCTGCATTCCGCTTGGCCAGCCGGTACCCATCAGCTGCCTCAGGAGTCCCACAGGCCAAAAAGGCCCGATAGGACTCCTTCTTCAGCTTGACGGCATCCCTCACCGTTGGTGTCCACCAACGGGTTCGCGGATTGCCGCCACGACAGGCACCGACCACCTTACGGCCACAGCTCCGGTCGGCCGCCTCAGCAATGGAGGCGCGGAACATGGTCCACTCGGACTCGATGTCCCCCGCCTCCCCCGGAACATGAGCAAAGTTCTGTCGGAGGTGGGAGTTGAAACTCCTTCTGACAGGGGATTCTGCCAGACGTTCCCAGCAGACCCTCACAATACGTTTGGGCCTGCCACGTCGGACCGGCATCTTCCCCCACCATCGGAGCCAACTCACCACCAGGTGGTGATCAGTTGACAGCTCCGCCCCTCTCTTCACCCGAGTGTCCAAGAGATGCGGCCGCAAGTCCGATGACACGACCACAAAGTCGATCATCGAACTGCGACCTAGGGTGTCCTGGTGCCAAGTGCACGTGTGGACACCCTTATGTGGACAATCCGTGACGAGCACAGAAGTCCAATAACAGAACACCGCTCGGGTTCTGATCGGGGGGGCCGTTCCTCCCAATCGCGCCCTTCCAGGTCTCACTGTCATTGCCCACGTGAGCATTGAAGTCCCCCAACAGAACAATGGAGTCCCCAGCGGGAGCGCTCTCCAGCACCCCCTCCAAGGACTCCAAAAAGGGTGGGTACTCTGAACTGCTGTTTGGTGCATAGGCACAAACAACAGTCAGGACCCGTCCCCCCACCCGAAGGCGGAGGGAGGCTACCCTCTCGTCCACCGGGGTGAACCCCAACGTACAGGCGCCGAGCCGGGGGGCAATAAGTATACCCACACCTGCTCGGCGCCTCTCACCATGGGCAACTCCAGAGTGGAAGAGAGTCCAACCCCTCTCGAGAGGACTGGTACCAGAGCCCCAGGTGTGTGTGGAGGCGAGTCCGACTATATCGAGTCGGAACTTCTCAACCTCACACACCAGCTCGGGCTCCTTCCCTGCCAGAGAGGTGACATTCCACGTCCCTAGAGCCAGCTTCTGTAGCCGGGGATCGGATCGCCAAGGTCCCCGCCTTCGGCCACCGCCCGGCTCACACTGCACCCGACCCCTATGGCCCCTCCCACAGGTGGTGAGCCCATGGGAAGGGGGACCCACGTTACCCTTTCGGGCTGTGCCCGGCCGGACCCCATGGGTGCAGGCCCGGCCACCAGGCGCTCGCCTTCGAGCCCCACCACCAGGCCTGGCTCCAGCGGGGGGCCCCGGTGGCCCGCGTCCGGGCAAGGGAAAACGAAGTCCATTGTTTGTCGTCATCATTAGGGGTCTTTGAGCCGTGCTTTGTCTGGTCCCTCACCTAGGACCTGTTTGTCATGGGTGACCCTGCCAGGGGCATAAAGCCCCAGACAACTTAGCTCCTAGGATCACTGGGACACACAAACCCCTCCACCACGACAAGGTGACGGCTCAAGGAGGGGGATATAGGATCATCTCACAGAAATAAGTGAGTGTTTTCTGACGACCTTAAACTGAACAAAATCTAATTTAATTGAAGTTTAGCACGGAGGAGGTTAGAAAAAAAATATTTGGACTTGTACAACGTTTGGGGCATTTGAATTTAGATGTTCCAATGTAATTCCAAGTAGAGAGTGTGGTGCTCTCTTGCATCACATATTTTTGAAGCATCCCGCACTTAAACATCTGCGGACAATCCGATGGAAAATGAGGTCACTTCCTGTTTACTTGGTTTACCTTTCAGGTTACAGGTGTGCGGCAGAGAGGAGCCCAACATAAACGAAGGACATAGTCATCTACAGTTCTATATTAATGCATCCTAGGCTTGCAGTGCTCCAACAAGCTTCCAGTAAGACAAATCAAAAATAAACAAAGCTGTGGTTGTGGTGTGACACGCAAACTGGCTGAGGTGGTTTATTCAGATCGACACTCCTTTGCTCCCGCGTACAACCGATCTCTGGGACTGATGCTATATTCCGTCACATTAGGATGCTGGCTCCGGTCACTGACAAAATGTTTACTGATCAATATGGAGAGGCGCACACCCACAACAATAAGGATCTACTTCACAGCCTGCGGGGACAACAGTCGCTGCCCTGCCAATGTACAGACAGGGAGAGGGAGGGGGAAGGCAATTTTCCTGGTGTTGTTATTTTGGATTGGGGGTGTGCTCAGGGAAAAGAAAAGGGATGTGCTTCGAGGAGCTTTTTAATGAATGAAGACGTGCCATGTTTCTCATTTTTAGTGTCGGAGACGATATTGTATTTTCATGAATGACTCTACAGCAGTGTTTCCCAACCTTTAATGAGCTAAAGCACATATTTTACATGATAAAAACCTCTCGCGGAATACCAGCAAACAAAAATCTCACGAAAAGTACAGTGGTGTGATAAAGTGTTTGCCCCTGTCCTGATTTTTTTTTTGCATGTTTGTCACACAAATATTTTCCATCATCAAAAAAATAAATATTAGTCAAAGACAACAAGTAAAAACAAAATGCAGTTTTTAAATGAAGATTTTATTATTAAAGGGAGAAAAATCCAAACCTATATGGTCATGTATGAAAAAGTGATTGCCCCCTAAACTGGTTGGGCCACCCTTGGTAACAACAACTGCGCTGTGGAGGAATTTTGGCCCACTCGTCTTTTCAGAATTGCTGTAATTCAGCCACATTGGAGGGGTTTCGAGCATGAACCGCCTTTTTAAGGTCATGCCACAGCATCTCAATAGGATTTAAGGTAGACAGCAGAATTCATGGTTCCATTTATCACAGCAAGTCTTCCAGGTCCTGAAGTAGCAAAACAGCCCCAGACCATCACACTACCACCCCCATATTTTACTGTCGGTATGATGTTTTTTCTGAAATGCGTTGTTACTTTTACAAAAGATGTAATGGGAAACACACCTTCTTAAAGTTCAACTTGTATCTCATTAGACCACAGACTAAGTTTTGGGGATCATCAAGATGTCTTCTGGCAAAATTGAGATGAGCCTTAATGTTCTTTTTGCGCAGCAGTGGTTTTCATCTTGGAACTCTGCCATGCAGGCCATTTTTGCCCAGTCTCTTTCTTATGGTGGAGTCATGAACACTGACCTTAACTGAGGAAAGTGAGGCCTGCAGTTCTTTGGATGTTGTTGTGGGGTCTTTTGTGACCTCTGGGGTAAGTCGTAGCTAAGCTCTAAGTTTAACTTTGGTCTGCCAGCCACTCCTGGAGAAGGTTCACTACTGTTCTATGTTTTCGCCATTTGTGCATAATGGCTCTCACTGTGGTTTGCTGCAGTCCCAAAGCTCAAGAAATGGCTTTATAACCTTTTCCACACTGATAGAGTTCAATTAGTTCCTTTCTCATTTATTCCTGAATTTCTTTAGATCTCGGCATCATGTCTAGCTTTTGATGATCTTTTGGTCGACTTCACTTTGTCAGGCAGGTCCTATTTAAGTGATTTCTTGATTGAGAACAAGTGTGGCACTATCATGCCTGGGTGTGGCTCGAGAAATTGAACTGCGGTATGATAAGCCACTGTTATGTTTTAACAAGGGGGGGTGAAATCACTTTTTCCACAGAGGGCCATGTAGGTTTGGATTTTGGATGTTTTTTTCCCCTTAATAAAAAACGTTTAAAACCGGCATTTTGTGTTTACTTGTGTTATCTTTTATTCATATTTAAATTAGTTTGATGATGGGAAACATTTAAGTGTAACAAACATGCAAAAAAAAAAAAAGAAATCGGGAAGGGGGGGGCAAACACTTTTTCCACACCACTGTATCTTATTTTTACTACACATCATTTTTAGAACAAATGTGCCATGGCACAGTGGTTGGGAATCAGTGTCCTACAGTGTATGGGTCCACATGAATATTCAGCAGCTCATGAAAGGATGAGGAAAGCTAGCAAATGAGTGGAAAGAGCAGACACATACGGTTATAATTTATTACCACAGTCACCATCCCAGTCAAGCTGCTTCTGTCCGTGTAATTCTGTCTGCATTCCCATTGCTGGTTGGATACTGTGTTACTGAATTTCCTGCAAACACCATTTTGGCTTCACACTGGCAGGAAGCCAACGAGAGCTACATGATTTCGTCAGCTATCAATGTATCGGTATCAACCTCCTGGTATTAGCCTGACACAAACTGAAGTGGTTCTAGCTCTCCAAGCAGGACACTATGCAAATAAACTGAAACGCTCATCTTTGGCTGGTGGCCAAGACGCTGTTGGTCTGACTCTCCAGTCCAGCTAGACTGCTCATGGTAGTGAAATAGTAAACAATTTATTATGGACCAAAATAAGATGTACCAAATCTTAAAACTTGCACATATAAACCATTTGACGTGATAAAACAGTCGCAAATAACTTTTAACAATGCTATATTTAATTTTTAGGTGAAACAATTAATTAATATTAATTCAATAGAGTTAGTTACACACACATTGCCTTTTAATTCATAGGTTTGATATTGATACGGGTTATAAAGAACCCTGAGTCAAATTTTCATTTTAGTCTATGCTGCGGGCTGCTAAGAAAATGGATGTTCATAATTTGGACACCTCTTATTTAAACCATGCAAACCTATTTGACCCAGCTTCCTAAAATAATCTGAAAATGAATTGTTTGGAACCAGAATCGAAATGAGGAACGGGAATCGGGAACCGGAATTGGTCAAATTCAAATGACGTCCAACACTACTCAGAACTGAGGCAGATGTACTGACCAGTCGGCCACCGTGCTGCCGTTGTTGTAAAAGTCTTCATATGAAAATGTAAACAACAGGACGATCGTTACATGATCTATCAGATTCCGATTGCACTGATCAACAACAAATTTATTTTCCAAGATTTGTT
This sequence comes from Phyllopteryx taeniolatus, assembly GCF_024500385.1. Taxonomy (NCBI): domain Eukaryota; kingdom Metazoa; phylum Chordata; class Actinopteri; order Syngnathiformes; family Syngnathidae; genus Phyllopteryx; species Phyllopteryx taeniolatus. The sequence goes on along the minus strand of NC_084502.1, from coordinate 26,438,248 downwards.
ATCTGATTTAGGATAATTTTGATGTGCAGAATCCAAATATCACATTGATTGTTTTCCTCCATCAGGTCAACTTTTTTATCTATGGCCACGTTTTTGTTTACATGTACAGGTATTTTTCTTTAGAGGTTCAAATAAAGAGAGGTTCATGCCCTGAATTTTGAACAATGATGACGTAACGTTCAATTAACATACTTTTATCAATGTCTGCTATTCAATTAACAGTAACCAAAGTTTATAACATTTGATTAATAAACTTAACAACTTGGGCATAAAAACCTAACCTGAACAAGAGAAATGGATGTCATTTTCAGACTCAGCAATCCAAAATTGTCCTCAATCAGTTGAGAAAAAAAACTGATTTTTTTTTTTTGTAACTCAGTTTTATAATTGTTTTACAAGCCCAAACCCAATGAAAATGCACCAATAGCCGGTTTTACATGGAGACTTGTAATTCTGGTTGAAATCATTCAGATTGAAGCTCTCTACTCAACTGTTTACATGTGATGTAATCTATTGAGATTGGATGTACACATGCACTACATTTAATCTGAACAGCGGTGTGACATGCGCACATCGACATGAACTTCACATTATTTATTAAAATGGAGGTCCATTGTCTATTTAGCACAGTAGTTAGGATTGTTTTTACACTTATTCAAGCAATTGCTTGATAAAAACAAGTTACAAGTAGTTAAAAACAACATCTACGTGACATACGAGCTCTGGTTCAAAGCCGCCATATTTACGTGCATAAACGATGACGTTGCCGTCCATTCAGATTCGGCCTGTTTGGGCAAAATAAGCATCAACTGCACAGCAAACTTTGATTCTTGTGTGACAAATACCTGGTGACAGACAGTAGAACATTGTTTGGGAATGAACTAAAAAGGTACCAAGTTGGGGTCAGACTTCCACCAATGTCGGAAAAATCCTAATTTGTATCAACACTAACAGGCCCTCCTCCTGGACCTATATGTGCTTGAATCTGGTCAGTTCACAACAAAAGGAATCCCACACTCTTTACACATAACATACACACCACATACTTAAAATGTGCACCCATAAAGATTTCATTGGCTTGGCATCTAGGTATGCAGCTTTTCATCACCAAGTCATGTTAATTAGTCCCACTGTTTTGTAATTGGTTTTTTTTCCAAAATATCCATCCATCCACTTTCTACATTGATTGCCCTCATTAGGGTGGCAATTGGCTTTCAGGCCGATAGGCAGGGAACACCCTGGACTGGTCGCCATCTGATTGCAGGGCACATAAACAACCATTCACACCTACTGACATCTAGTTTTCAATTTTCCAAACATATCATTTTTGAAAGTGGAAGCAAGAAAACCCGTAGAAAACACTCACAAGGGTGGCTAAAACATGCCAACTCAACACAGGAGGACCTGTGTCAAGAATCGAAACCAGAACCTCAGAACTATGAGGCAGGTGTGCTAACCACTAGGTCACTGTGCAACTATTTTCCACAATATTATTTCCCATAGAAGTCAAATATGGAAAGCTGTTTGGGCATTTATTCTATATACAGTGGTGGGAAAAGGTCTTTGACCTGCCATGTTTCTGATTTTTAGTGTCTGAGAAGAGATTGTATTTGCATGAATGACTCTACAGCAGTGTTCCCCAACCTTTATTGACGCAAGGCACATATTTTACATGATTAAAAACTCCCACGGAAGACGATCAAACAAAAATGTCACAAAAAGTACAGTGGTGTGAAAAAGTGTTTGCCCCTTCCTGATTTCTTTCTGTTTGTCACACTTAAATGTTTCCCATCATCAAACAAATGTAACTATTAGTCAAAGACAACACAAAATGCAGTTTTTAAATGAAGGTTTTTATTATTAAGGGGAGAAAAAAAATCCAAACAAACATGGCCCTGTGTAAAAAACGTGATTGCCCCTTAAACCTAATAACTGGTTGGGCCACCACCCCTGGCAGCAACAATGGCAATCAAGCGTTTGCGATAACTTGCAATGAGTCTCTAACAACAGGACATTGACTAGGTCACTCCAAACTCTTAATTTTGTTTTTCTTCAGCCATTCAGAGGTGGACTTGCTGGTGTGTCATTGTCCCGCTGCAGAACACAAGTTCGATTCAGCTTGAGGTCACAAACAGATGGCCAGACATTCTTCTTCATGACTTTTTGGTACACATCAGAATTCATGGTTCTATTTATCTTCCAGGTCCTGAAGCAGCAAAACTCCCCCAGACCATCTCATTACCGCCACGATATCTTACTGTTGGTATGATGTTCTTTTTCTGAAATGCGGTGTTAGTTTTACACCAGATGTAATGGGACACACAGCTTCCAAAAAGTTTTTGTCTCATCAGACCACAGAGTATTTTCCCCAAAAGTCTTTGGGATCATCAAAAGGTCTTCTGGCAAAATTGAGACGAGTCGTTTATGTTCTGTTTGCTCAGCAGTAGTTTTTTATTTTCTGAGCCCCTTCTCCTCACAAGGGTTGCGGACATGCTGGAGCCAATCCCAGCTATCATCGGGCAGGAGGCGGGGTACACCCTGAACTGGTTGCTAGCCAATCGCAGGGCAGGTAGGTCTTATTGAAGTGATTTCTTGATTGAGAACAGGTGTGGCTAGAGAAATTTAACTCAGGTAACAGGGGGGCAATTACTTTTTCACACAGGGCCATGTATTTCTCCCTTAAGAAAAAAAACATTTAAAAACTGCATTTTGTGTTTAATTGTGTTGTCTTTGACTAATATTTGAATTAGTTTGATGATGGGAAAAAATTAAGTGTGACAAACGTGCAAAAAAATTAGAACTCAGGAAGTGGGCAAACACTTTTTCACACCACTGTACTTGATATTGATTTTAAGGTCCATGACTATATGCCGTTTGTCCTCACAAGTAAGACAATTCGTTGCACTTGTACTATGACTGTCTGACTAGTAACTTAATTTCCTCTAATGTATGACATTTGTGCAAACTAGTAGGACAAACAGGTTACTACTGAGGGAAAACAGCACACAAGTTGACATCTACAGTACATGTTACTAATACTATTATTACTAAAGAAGCACTACCTGTTGACTAGTAGAATGTATTCACTGGTAGAACGAGCAGCACACAATTGTCGTTTTGCCTGACTAATTGCATGTAGTTTTCTTACTAGTATGCCAAGTCATCCCACTAAAAAATAAACGTAATAGTATGTACTTTAAGCTGGACCTAAAAAAAAAAAAAATACGACTGTGTCTTACTAGTCACGTTCCCCCCCCCCACTACTGCCGTCAACTACAGGATAACATTTCAGCACACTAGTAGGGAAATTACGTGTGACTAGTGAGGCAAAACTACTTGTGGGCATTTCAGTGCTAGTAGTAGAATCGCACATGCCTACGACTCGAGTTTAGTAGTGCAGCACAGTAGTTTCCTAATAAGATTTAACTGCATACTCAAAAGCCAAAAGTGGCACTAGTAGTGGAAAAAAAACAGAGCACTGAATTGTCTTTCAAGGAGAGAGCGTACTAGTAGTACATGCTTAAGACCTGGTTGAGCATTGATTCGATATTCTTGATATTCAGCTTAAGGTCGTACAAGTAAAAGTGTCACTAGTAGTGGGGAAACATCGTTACTAGAAAGATTGGCGTTCGACAGCTTCTACTAATGGTCTGAATTGTCTTACTAGTGAGGACAAAGAGCGTACTAGAACATGGACATTAAGGTGGATATCAAGGATTTGGTATGGAATAAATGCTCGAACGCCTGCTAACAAATACGGTGCACAGCACAACTGGCAACGTCATCGCCGAAATGACCCTATGGTCGCCTGTCAAGCGAAAACCACCTGCCTCGGCACACAGCTACAGCCACTAGATTACTGGAAACGGTCCAAGTAGCACTTTCTTCATACAAAGTGCTGCTCAGTGAATCGGGAGAAAATACTCTCCGTATATTTTCTAAATGGAACGCAGCGAACCAAACGGACTAATAGTGACCGACATTATTTCGTGTGTCTGCCTAAGGAGATGATTGAGGAGGGCTGGTGCGTGTTATTAGCTTGTCAAACGCTGACGCTAGCAAGCTAACCCAGGTATGGCAACATTTATTGGAGTGAAAACCAATTTCTTTCACAGTGCAGTTACTCACCGGACCTTTGTCAAGAATGTCTACTTTGTGGCAAGCAATAATCCCATATTCCGGCCTCCGACCAACACTGGCATAGGTGTTTCTAAAGGGAATAAATATGGATTTAGCAGGGGGTTATCACAGCCATGACAACACGCCCATGTATGACGTCAGAAGCGATGCTGCGTTCGAGGGTTCCTGTAAACATGGAGATAGAGTTCTGTTCCAAACATTCTGTTACTGTTCTTATGTACCGTCTTGGAAAGCCACTTCTGGGTCAAGTGGGGTAACTGGCGCACATATTCCATATTATATTATGATCATTATTTCCCGTTTATTATTATCAAATAATAAGATTACCTGAAGTTACATTCAAGTCATCATTAAATCATAATCAACACTGAAAATCAGTTGTCATTCGTCATATTTATTAAACTCTCGAGATGAAAAAATGGCTTTTTGTAAACCATCATAATTCAGATTAATTGGCTACAAAAAAAGGCAAAACATGGGTGAGGTCATTTGTGATTGATCACCCTCACGTCTTGCGGCTAAGGGTGGGAGAAGCTCATAAATACAATGGGAAGGATCCTAATTATTGCTATGGAACCTGCGGGAGGGAGGAGAGACTTCCTTAATTAAATACAGTTGATGGATTGAGCTGTAGACAAATTCTGAAGCATTGTAAATGTAAAGAAGCGACAAGGTTCTTCTTTTCCTTTAGGCTTTTCCAGTTAGCGGTCGCCACAGCGTGTCATCCTTTTCCATCCTTCGATCCATTCTCAACACCGCTTATCCTGTTCAGGGTCACGGGTCGCTATAGCCTATCCCAGCTGGCTACAGGCGAAAGGCGGACTACACCCTGAACTGGTCGCCAGTCAGTCACAGGGCTCATCCTTTTCCATTTAAACCTAAACTTTGCCCTTCATCCTTCTGCCACATAACATACTTGACACCTACCTCCACCCATTCCAACCTGCTTGGACCCATTTCTTCACTTCCTTATCACACGCACCATTGCTCTGGACTGTTGAGCCCAAGTATTTAAATTCCTCTACCCTCAGTATCTCTTCTCCCTGTAGCCTCACTCTTCCCTCTCCACCGCTCTCATTCATGCACATACCCGTATATTGTCTTACTTTGGCTAATCTTCATTCCTCTCTTTTCCAGTGCATGCCTCCACCTTTCTAACTGTTCTTCTACCTGGTCCCTGCTTTCACTGCAGATCACAATGTCATCTGCGAACATCATGGTATACGGGGATTCCAGTCTAACCTCGTCTGTCAGCCTATCCATCACCACTGTAAACAGGAAGGGGCTCAGGGCTGATCCCTGATGCAGTCCCACCTCCACCATAAACTCCTGTCACACCTACAGCACACCTCACCACTGTTCTGCTGCCCTCATACATGTCCTGTACTATTTTAACATACTTCTCTACCACTCCAGACTTCCGCATGCAGTACCACAGTTCCTCTCTAGGTACTCTGTCATAGGTTTTCTCTAGATCTACAAAGACACAATGTAGCTCCTTCTGACCCTCTCTGTACTTCTCCAACACCCTCAAGGCAAATAATGCACCTCTGGTACTCTTTCTAGGCATGAAACCATACTGTTGCTCGCAAATACTCACTTCTGTCCCAAGTCTTACCTCCACTACTCGTTCTCATAACTTCCTTGTGTGGCTCATCAACTTTATTCCTCTATAGTTCCCACAGCTCTGCACATTACCTTTGTTCTTAAAAATGGTCACCAGCACACTTTTCCTTCATTCGTCTAGCATCTTCTCACCCACTAGAATGCTGTTGAACAAGCTGGTCAAAAACTGCCTTTACATTTTTCATCCTCTTTAGTGCATTTCTACCTTCTCTCTTACTAATCATTGCTACTACCTCATTTTCCTCATTCATCAACTCATCAAAGGATTCTTTCCATCTACACAGCACACTACTGGCACCAGTCAACACATTTACATCTCTATCCTTAATCACCCCAACCTACTGCACATCCATCCCATCGCTATCTGGCCAAATTTGTATAGATCTTTTTCTCCTTCTTTAGTGTCCAACCTGGTATCATGGGTATCATGTCATCATATGCCTCTTGTTTGGCCTTTGCCACCTCTATCTTTGTCCTATGTTGCATCTCCATGTATTCCTTTCTCCTCTCCTCAGTCCTCTGTGTTCCACTTCTTCTGAGCTAACCTCTTTCCTTGTATGATTTCCTGTACTTTGAGGTTCCACCACCAAGTCTCCTTTTCCACTTTCTGACCAGAGGATACACAAAGTACTCTCCTGCCTGTCTCTCTGATCACCTTGGCTGTAGTGGTCCAGTCTTCTGGAAACTCCTCCCGTCCTCCGGGAGGAGTTTCACCTATTCCCGAAAAGCCGCACAACACTCTTCCTTTCTCAGCCAGGGTTTCCTGGTACACCTCACCGGGGAAGCGTCCAGGAGGCATCCTAATCAGATGCCCGAGCCACCTCATCTGGCTCCTCTCAGTGCGAAGGAGCAGCGGCTCTACTCTGAGCCTCTCCCGGATGACCGAGCTTCTCACCCGATCTCCAAGGGAGAGCCCGGACACCCTGCGGAGGAAACTCATTTTGGCCGCTTGTATCCGGGATCTTGTTCTTTCGGTTACGACCCACAGCAGGTGACCATAGGTGAAGGCAAGAATGTAGATCGACTGGTAAATAGAGAGCTTCACCTTTCGGCTTAGCTCCTTCTTCACCACAACGGACCGATACAAAGTCAGCATCACTGCAGACGCTGCACCTGTCAATCTCCCATTCCATTCTTCCCTCACTCATGAACAAGACCCCAAGACACTTCAACTCCTCCACTTGGGTCAAGATCTCATCCCCGACCTGGAGAAGGGACGCCACCGTTTCCGACTGAGATTCATGGTCTCAGATTTGGGGGTGCTGATTTTCATCCTAGCCGATTCACACTCGGCTGCAAACCGCTCCAGTGAGAGCTGGAGATCACGGCTTGATGAAGCCAACAGAACCACATCATCTGCAAAACGCAGAGATGCAATATTCCGGCCACCAAATCGGACTCTCTCTACGCCTCAGCTGCACCTAGAAATTCTGTCCATAAAAGTAATGAACAGAATCGGTGACAAACGGCAGCCTTGGCAGAGTTCAACTCTCATCGGAAACAAGTCAGACTTACTGCCAGCAATGCAGACCAAACTCTGACACTGGTCGCATTGTCCCTGATGTCCACGCGATGTTGCAGAGGCGTGTCAACCAGGACAGCACCACAACATCCAGAGCCTTTAGGAACTCCGGGCAAATCTCATCCACCCCCGGAGCCTTGCCACCGAGGAGCTTTTTAACCACCTAGGTGACCTGAACCCCAGAGATATGAGAGCCCGCCTCAGAGAACCCAGACTCTCCTTCCTCATGAGAAGGCGTGTCGGTGGAATTGAGGTGGTTTTCGAAGTATTCTCCCCACCGTCTCACAACGTCCCGAGTCGAGGTCAGCAGCGCCCCATCCCCACGATACACAGTGTTGATGGTGCACTGCTTCCCCCTCCTGACACGCCAGATGATGGACCAGAATGTTCTCAAAGCCATCCGGAGGTTTTTCTCCATGGCCTCACCAAACTCCTCTCATGCCCAAGTTTTTGCTTCAGCGACCACCAAAGCTGCATTCCGGTTGGCCAGCCAGTACCCATCAGCTGCCTCAGGAGTCCCACAGGCCAAAACAGCCCGATAGGACAACTCCTTCAGCTTGACGGCATCCCTCACCGTTGGTGTCCACCAACGAGTTCGGGGGTTGCCGCCACGACAGGCACCGAACACCTTACGGCCACAGCTCCGGTCGGCCGCCTCAGCAATGGAGGCGCGGAACATGGTCCACTTGGACTCAATGTCCCCCACCTCCCCCGGAACATAAGCAAAGTTCTGTCGGAGGTGGGAGTTGAAACTCCTTCTGACAGAGGGTTTTGGCAGACGTTCCCAGCAGACCGTCACAATACGTTTGGTCCTGCCAGGTCAGACCGGCATCATCCCCTACCATCGGAGCCAACTCACCACCAGGTGGTGATCAGTTGACAGCTCCGCCCCTCTCTTCACCAGAGTGTCCAAGACATGCGGCCGCAAGTCCGATGACACAACCACAAATTCGATCATCGAACTGCGACCTAGGGTGTCCTGGTGCCAAGTGCACGTGTGGACACCCTTATGCTTGAACATGGTGTTTGTTATGGACAATCCGTGATGACCACGGAAGTCCAATAACAGAACACCACTCGGGTTCGGGGTGGGCCGGTCCTCCCAATCACGCCCTTCCAGGTCTCAGTCATTGCCCACGTGAGCATTAAAGTCCCCCTGCAGAACGATGGAGTGCCCAGTGGGAGTGCTCTCCAGCACCCCCTCCAAGGACTCCAAAAAGGGTGGGTACTCTGAACTGCTGTTTGGTGGATAGGCACCAACAACAGTCAGGACCCGTCCCCCCACCCGAAGGCTGAGGGAGGCTACCCTTCGTCCACTGGGGTGAACCCCAATGTACAGGCTCTGAGCCTCTCACCGTGGGCAACTCCAGATTGGAAGAGTCCAACCCCTCTCGGGAGAACTGGTACCAGAGCCCAAGCTGTGGGTGGAGGCGACCCCTACTATAATCGGAACTTCTCGACCTCACACTCCTTCCCTGACAGAGAGGTGGCATTCTACGTCCCTAGAGGCAGCTTCTGTAGCCAGGGATGGGATCGTCAAGGTCCCTGCCTTCAGCCACCACCCGGCTCACACGGGACCCGACCCCTATTGCCCCTCCCACAGGTGGTGAGCCCATGGGAAGGGGGACCCACGTTGCCCGGCCGTGCCCCATGGCTGCCTTTGAGCCACACCTCCAAGCCTGGCTCCAGAGGGGGGCCCCGGTGACCTGCGTCCGGCCAAGGGACGCAAGTGCAACATTGCATTAAAGGAGCGTGTAAGTCTATCTTATTTTCCTAACTTCATTTTCCATGATGTTTCAGTGGTTGACAAATAGCACTCCCTGCTGGTCAACGCAGGTTCATAACCGGAAACAAAATTAGCATACTTTTTATCAAATTTTCCAATCAAAGACAAATTCCTTGCCAAAACACAAACTTAACACTAAACTAAGTGAAATAGCTGTTCATGTATTTGTAATGATCCTTCTCTGGTGCATAAACACACTGCTGGTTTTGTTAACATGATTCTCAATGGACTATGCTAATGATGCCAATTTGATCCACACCTCAGCTCATTTATTTTTCTATAGAAAAAATGAAAAAGTTTTAAAGCGTCAGCGACTTTTAACGCAAACAAACACTATTTGGCTGGCAAAAAGCAAAGAAGAAATATCACACTGTACAAATTAACAGTAAGTTCAAAGAAAAAGCATACAAAGTCAATATTTTAGTGATGTTTTCAGGCATCTGATCAAAAGAAATATGGCAACTAGGCATTGACCTGAATAAACATCTGTGTTCAGTGTCACAGAGCTAGAGCTAAAGCTATTTCTACAGGACATAAATTAAATAATAAATTAAAGTGTGTGAAGTACACAAAGTAGTCTGTATCTGTATTTAAAAAACAAACAGACAAAAAACATTTTAAATGTTAATCACAGTAAGGGAAGGCTGCCCTGAGGAGCCAGAATGATGCCAAAGACGTAAAACAGTCCCATGAGTAGGTTGAGCTTGGCTGTCCTCTGGGGGATTTTGGTGTAGCACCGGCTGCGGAACAGCTTCTCCAGGGGGAAGGCCATGGGCAGCGAGAGCAGGGGCAGTGCCATGCTGATGGTGTAGCGCGTGGCCAGTATGCAGAAGAGCACATAGGGGACGAAGAGCAGCAGGTTGAAGAGCATGTAGGAGAGCGTGGGCCCGATGAGGATGGCCAACGTTACGATACCCGCCTGCTTGTCCGAGTCCATGTCGCGGGTGTTGTTGCTGTGGAGGATGGCCTCAGTGTTGAGGGCCAGCGGAACAGCGTAGACTAGAGGCAGGACCGACAGGTAGCCCACTTGCACGGCGTGTGCAAACATGACGGCCAGCGGGCCGAAAGTGATGAGGATGACCACGTCTCCCAGGGCCACGTACTTAAAACCAATCCCTGAGGATGAAAAAGAGAAG
>NC_084502.1:26345538-26420538 GCF_024500385.1 Phyllopteryx taeniolatus | reverse complement strand
CATCCCAAAGAGTATAACAAGGCTCCAAACATGACAACGTCCTGCGGTGCAAGGATCTCGTCCACCAGAGTCCTATCATCGCTCTTCTTGTGGTCGATGCCTTTGGAGAAGTCGTAGTAGGTGTTGACCAGGTTTCCCGCACCGTGCACTACCAGCACGGCCACCGCACACACCAGGAGGACAACCAAGTCCACTGATCCCTCCAGCTTGTAGGCCAAGGCGCTTCCGAGGGCCACCGGCGTGAGCGAGGCGCTGAAGCTCCATGGCCTGAGCGCCAGCACATAGGCAGCGCACGTGTGCTTGACATCGGAGGCCACGCGGGCAATCCTGGACACGTGGTTGGCACCAGAGGCGTCACCTGCTAGCACCGAGTTGGTGGTCGCCGTGTGCCACAGTTGCCCATTGTGGCCATTCGATCCGGCCAGTACAAATGTTTCTGTCATGCTGTATTTGTGCTCCTTAGCCATTTCCTCAGCTAGTTATTTATAGAAGCAGTGATATCGCCCGATATCGCCAAAGTCAGGTGTTCCTAGAGGAGAACAAACATTATTTGGGATACACTCTTCTGTTTCACCAACGCATGTTACGGTTGTCAATCAAAGCTAATATTGTGCCTTCAAGCATGTCAACAGCTTACAGAAGAATTATTTTACTGCAATACTTCACATTAATTATTCATGCATTTCATGAATGCAGCCCTATGGGGTGTCACAAGCCAGTGAACTGCAGGCCGGTCCCAAGCCCGGATAAATGCAGAGGGTTGCGTCAGGAAAGGCATCCGGCTTCAAACTTTGCCAAACAAATATGAGCGTTCATCCAAAGAATTCCATACCAGATCCGTCGTGACCTGGGTTAACAACGTGCGCCACTGGCCCAGTTAACGTACAGGGCGCCGGTGGAAATTGAGCTACTGTGGTTTGAAGACGAAGGAGAGGTGGGAAGCGGGTTCTTAGTCTGAAAGAGAAGAGGAAAGCACAGAGCCTAGAACTGAATGTGGGGTCTTTGAATGTTGGGACTATGACATAAAAAGCTTGGGAGTTGGTTTGCATGATGATTAGGAGAAAGGTTGATATAGTGTGGAAAGGCAGTAAGGCTAGAGGTTTAGGGGCAGGGTTCAAATTATTTTACCATGGTGTAGATGGAAAGAGAAATGCAGTAGGGGTTATTTTAAAGGAAGAGTTATAATGTCTTGGAGGTGAAAAGAGTATCAGATCGAGTCATAACATATATGCCATCATCTAAAGAAGGAGAAAAAGATCTATACATCTTGGCCAGACAGGGATAGAGATGAGAAGGATGAGCAGCAGTTTAGGATGATTAAGGATAGAGATGGAAATGTGTTGACTGGTGCCAGTAGTGTGCTGGATAGATGGAAATAATACTTTTGAGGAGTTGATGAATAAGGAAAATGAGAGAAGGAAGAGTAGAAGAGGCAAGTGTGGCGGATCAGGAAGAAGCAATGATTAGTAAGGGGTAATTTGGTAAGGCACTAAAGAATGGATGGATAAAAACTGGACCTGATGACATACAGTGGGGCAAAAAAGTATTTAGTCAGCAAACAATTGTGCAAGTTCGCCCACTTAAAAAGATGAGAGAGGCCGGTAATTTTCATCATAGGTATACCTCACCTATGAGACACAAAATGAGGGGTGGGGGAAATCCAGAAAATCACATTGTCTGATTTTTAAAAGAACGTATTAGCAAATTATGGTGGAAAATAAGTATTTGGTCAAAAACAAAAGTTCATCAACACTTTGTTATATACCCTTGGTTGGCAATGACAGAGGTCAAACGTTTTCTGTCAGTCTTCACAAGGTTTTCACACACTGCTGCTAGTATTTTGGCCCATTCCTCCATGCAGATCTCTTCTAGAGCAATGATGTTTTGGGGCTGTCGCTGGGCAACACAGAATTTCAACTCCCTCCAAAGATTTTCTACGGGGTTGAGATCTGGGGACTGGCTAGGCCACTCCAGGACCTTGAAATGCTTCTTACGAAGCCACTACTTTGTTGCCCGGGCGGTGTGGTTGGGATCATTGTCATTCTGGAAGACCCAGCCACGTTTCATCTTCAATGCCCTTGCTGATGGAAGGAGGTTTTCCCTCAAAATCTCACGATACATAGCCCCATTCATTCTTTCCTTTTACACGGATCAGTCGCCCTGGTCCCTTTGCAGAAAAACAGCCCCAAAACATGTTTCCACCCCCATGCTTCACAGTAGGTAAATGGTGTTCTTTGGATGCAACTCAGCATTCTTTCTCCTGCAAATACGACAAGTTGAGTTTTTAACAAAACCTTCTATTTTGGTTACATCTGACCAAATGACATTCTCCCAATCATCTTCTGGATCATCCAAATGCGCTCTAGCAAACTTCAGACGGACCTGGACATGTACTGGCTTGAGTAGGGGGACACGTCTGGCACTGCAGGATTTGCATCCCTGGCGGCGTAGTGTTTTAATGATGGTAGGCTTTGTAACTTTGGTCCCAGCTCTCTGCAGGTCATTCACTAGGTCCTGTGGGGTTCTGGGATTTTTGCTCACAGTTCTTGTGATCATTTTGACCCCACGGGGTGAGATTTTGCGTGGAGCCCCAGATCGAGGGAGATTATCAGAGGTCTTGTATGTCTTCCATTTTCTAATAATTGCTCCCACAGTTGATTTCGTCACACCAAGCTGCTTACCTATTCCATATTCAGTCTTCCCAGCCTGTTGCAGGTCTACAATTTTGTTTGTATTTTTTGACAGCTCTTTGGTCTTGGAAATAGTGGAGTTTGGAGTGTGACTGTGTTTGAGGTTGTGGACAGGTATCTTTTATACTGATAATGAGTTCAAACAGGTGTCATTAATACAGGTAACGAGTGGAGGACAGAGGAGCCTCTTAAAGGAGTAGTTGCAGGTCTGTGAGAGCCAGAAATCTTGATTGTTTGGAGGTGACCAAAAACTTATTTTCTACCATAATTTGCTAATAAATTATTTAAAAATCAGACAATGTGATTTTCTGGATTTTCTTTTCCTCATTTTGTCTCTTATAGGTGAGGTATACCCATGATGAAAATGACAGGCCACTCATCTTTTTAAGTAGGAGAACTAGCACAATTGGTGGCTGACTAAATACTGTTTTGCCCCACTGTACCTGTGGAAGTATGGAAGTATGGCTGTGGAGTTTTTGACTAGCTTGTTACAACAGAATTCTAGCGGGTGAGAAGATGCCTGAGGAATGGAGGAAAGGTGTGCTGGCGCCCATTTTTAAGAACAAGGGTGATGTGCAGATCTGTGGGAACTACTGAGGAATAAAGTTGATGAGCCACACAATGAAGTTATGTGAAAGAGTAGTGGAGGCTAGACTCAGGACAGACGTGAGTATTTGCGAGCAACAGCATGGTTTCATGCCTAGAAAGAGTACTACAGATGCATTATTTGCCTTGAGGGTGTTGATGGAGGAGTAAAGAGAAGGTCAGAAGGAGGTACAGTCTCTCCTAAAAGTATTGGAATGGCAAGGTCATTGCCTTTGTTTTTGTTGTATACTGAAGACATTTGGGTTTCAGATCAAAAGATGAATATGAGAAAAAGTTCAGAATTCCAGCTTTTATTACATGGTATTCATATCCAGATGTGTTAAACCGCTCCAGACAGAGCACCTTTTGTTTCAAGCCACCCACCTTTCAAGTGAGCAAAAGTACTGGAACAGATATTATTAAATTAACTTAAACTGAATAACATTTATATTGGCGGCACACCCCTTACTTGCAATAACTGCATTAAGTCTGCGACCCATTGACTTCACCAGACTATTAAATTCTTCATTTGAAATGTTTTTCCAAGCCTTTACTGCAGCTTTTTTCAGTTCTTGTTTGTTCCTGGGAGTTTCTCCCTTCAGTCTCTTCTTCAGGAGCTAAAATACATGCTCTATTGGGTTAAGGTCCAGTGATTAACTTAGTCAGTCTAAGACCTTCCACTTTTTCCCCATGATGATGTCCTTCGTTGTGTTGCAGTGTTTTTTGGGTAATTGTCTTGATGCATGATGACATTTCTCTTGATAGGGTTAGATGCATTTTTCTGTAAATTGGCAGACAAAATGGTTTTGTAGACTTCAGAATTCATTCTGCCGCTACCATCATGAGTTATATCATCAATAAAGACGAGTGAGCCCGTTCCGGAAGCAGCCATGCAAGCCCAAGCCATGTCCTTACCTCTACCATGCTTCACAGATGAGGTTGTGTGTTTTGGATCAAAAGCAGATCCTTTCTTTCTCCATACTATGGCCTTTCCATCACTTTGGTAGAGGTTAATCTTGGTCTCATCGACCCATTAAACTTTGTTCCAAAACGTTTGTGGCTCATCTCTGTACATCTTTGCAAAATCCAATCTGGCCTTCAAATTCTTTTTGCTGATGAGTGGTTTGCATCTTGTGGTATGGTCTGTATATTTCTTCTATCGAAGTCTTCTTCGAACAGTAGATTGCGATACCTTCACCCCTGCCCTGTGGCGGTTTGCAGTGATGTCACTGACTGTTTTCTTTGGGTGTTTCTTCACAGCTCTCACAATGTTTCTGTCATCAACTGCTGTTGATACCCTTGGCCGAACTGTTCACTGTCTGTTGCTCAGTACACCAGTAGTTTCTTTCTTTTTCAGGACATTCCAAATTGTTGTATTGGCTATGCCGAATATTTGTGCAATTGCTCTATCTTCAAAATGGTTTGCTTTTCTTCCATAGACAGCCCTCTGGTCTTAACAGCTGCTTCACAGCAGATGCGGTTTTCACAAAGCCAAAAACAAGCACGATCTAATGTTGAAGCAATCACTCTAAAAGGCAACACCTGAGCAACTAGAAACACAGTCACATGCTCCAGCACTTTTGCTCACTTGAAAAGTGGGTGGGTTCAAACAAAAGGTCCTCTCTCCTGAGTTGTTTAACACATCTAGGTATAAATACCATGAAATAAAAATTGGAATTCTGAACTTTTAAAAAAAAGGAATTGACCTTGCCGTTCCAGTACCTTTGGAGGGGACTGTACATTGTGTGTCTGTAGATCTAGAGAAAGCCTAGAGAGTACCTACAGAGGAACTGTCGTACTGCATGCGGAGGTCTGGAGTGGCAGAGAAGTATCTTAGAATAGTACAGGACATGTTTATGGAGGTGGGACTGCATCAGGGATCAGCCCTGAGCCCCTTCCTGTTTGCAGTGGTGATGGACAGATGAGGTTAGACTGGAATCCCTGTGGACCATGATGTTCGCAGATGACATTGTGATCTGCACTGAAAGCAGGGAGCAGGTGAAGGAACAGTTAGAAAGGTGGAGGCATGCACTGGAAAGGAGAGGAATGAAGATTAGCCAAAGTAAGACAATATATGTGCATGAATGAGAGTGGTGGAGGGGGAAGAGTGAGGGTTCAGGGCGAAGAGATAGCGATGGTGGAGGACTTTACATACTTGGGCTCAACAGTCCAGAGCAATGGTGAGTGTGGTAAGGAAGTGAAGACTTCATCCAAGCAGGTTGGAACTGGTGGAGGAAGGTGTCAGGTGTTTTATGTGACAGAAGCGTCTCTGCTAGGATGAAGGATAAAGTATATAAGGCAGTGGTGAAGCCAGCCATGATGTACAGAATAGAGACAGTGGCACTAAAGAGACAACAGGAAGCAGAGCTGGAGGTGGCGGAGACGAAGATGGGGGTGTTCGAATAGCTCGGACAAGATGACTATAAAAATAGGTCGACACAAAATGTCTGCCTCGAAACTCCGCCAGAACCTTGTTTACGCCAGAACGTTGCTTCTGCCGGAACCATGTTTGCGCGGGAGCCTTGTTTGGGCCACCGTCCATATTTTCCACTCAGACATTTCTTGCAGACGCATGCAGTGTTGTTGTAATGTTGAAATAATGGCGCCCAGGGGAAAAAAACAGCCAAAAGATGTCAAAAGTATGGTACCTAACAATACCAAATAAACAATAATAAACAGTTGTCAAAGAAAAACAAATTGATTGTGATTCTGCAATTATGTTGACGGGTTTTGAGTTTGTAATCTGATTTTTATATCTTGTGTTGGTACACCACTTAGTGGCTGAATAGCTGATGTTATTGTGTGCTTAAAACAGTTTGTGCACTGATTTAGAGTGTAGTGGGTTTTCATTAGACAACATGAGGATATTGAGCTTCCCCAAAAGGCAGAGAAAATGAAGTTTTGAACTTCCAAAGAAGCACTGGGCTGTATTATCCAAGAATATAAGCTAAAGCACCACTCTGTATTTTGGTTCCATTTTAGCTGTTCATCACTTAACTAGTGGGGGGCAGCAATGAACTGTGTGTCCAATCTGCTAGAAATCAAGTAGTAGTAACAGGAAGTTCATTTACCTCATTTTAGCTAACAGGAAGCTCCACTCTATGTATTCTTATGGATTGTTCTTGTTCAATCATCGTCTGTAAGTGATTTTTAAGACACTATTACATTAAATAAATAAACTGATTTTTTTAAAAGTGTAAGTAGTAGGGCTGCAGCTATTGGATATTGCTAGAATTTTTTTTCCTACCGATTATCCCATTGATTAATTGGATGAAAAATGATTTTGCATTATAAAACAACAGTTAGGGTGCAGATATTACATATATACACACATATCACATTTCACACTATAATCAGTGAGTTTTAAGTGTGTGTCGCTTTTAATGTGAAGCCCGGCCTGGTGAGTGACATGGGTATCAGTAAATGGGAGTGCAGTTGGCTGTTGTGAGCTCAGGTTAAGGGATGGCTAGCTGTTAAGTGGCTAATCGTTAGTAAGTATGCGTCTTGAGTGTCTGGGCGTCGGTTGTGGCCGTAGCAGCTCATGTATCAATGTTATCATTACGCGTTTAATTTGTTACCGTTCATTCAATAAAGGGATTGAAAGTGCACTGGTGGCTGTATCTGTGACCACTTGCAGGGGCATTACAATACGTTCTTGCTAGCAATGGTAGGCTATATTAAATATGGGACGTTTATATTTTAATATTTAGACCGCCATAGACTGACTTTCTAGTATGGACTTAGTGTCAATTTAATTTTTAAAAAACACCTTGGTTTTGTCATAAGAGAGTCCAGAAAAGGCTCCTCTGACAGATACTTCTGTCTGACCGAGTTTGTATCTGCTTTGTCCATATTTGGCTAAGACAGCGCCCTTTCCTCTGATTGGTTGCCTCCATGTAGAAGACCCACTTGTGAGAGCACACGTGTTTGTTATGTTGACAGCGGTAGCTCGGGAGTGGAGAGGTAGGCGGAGATCTTCGTTAGTGACATACAGTAAATAAGCTCTAAAAATTCAAATGACTGGATTTCAGCCGCCTTGGCAGAAAAAATGTCTGGAATGGGTGGATGATTTAAATCATATTTCACATGTTTAAGGAGGCACAATAGAGCAAATATAACTCCTCAATACTAGAAAAAGTTGGTTTGGTAAAATATGGGACCTTTAAATTAGCTAACATTGTTTTGGCGATCATAGATGTGCTATTGTGGTTCCTTAGTTAATTTTGCCTTGCAGTAGACAATGCACATTATTATCTATTATCTTTTTTAACTATAAAATGGTCCGAAACTTGGACATTCTGTCTTTTATGCACTCTTCTCTCCTGGCTTGCCATTGTTACCATTGCAGCAACTTACAGTGGGTACGGAAAGTTTTCAGAACCCTTACATTTGTCACTCTTTGTTATATTGCAGCCATTTGTTAAAATCATTTAAGTTCATTTTTTTTCCTCAATGTACACACAGCACCCCATATTGACAGGAAAAAAAACTGAATTGTTGACATTTTTGCTGATTTAGTAAAAAATAAAAACTGAAATATCACACAGCCATAAGTATTCAGACCATTTGCTCTGACACTCATATTTAACTCTGGTGCTGTCCATTTCTTCTGATCTTCCTTGAGATGGTTCTAAACCTTCATTAGAGTCCAGCTGTGTTTCATTATACTGATTGGACTTGATTAGGAAAGCCACACCCCTGTCTATATAAGAGCTTACAGCTCACAGTGCATGTCAGAGCAAATGAGAATCATGAGGTCAAAGGAACTGCCTGAAGAGCTCAGAGACAGAATTGTGGCAAGGCACAGATCTGGCCAAGGTTACAAAAAAGATTCTGCTGCACTTTAGGTTCCTAAGAACACAGTGGCCTCCATAATCCTGAAATGAAAGACGTTTGGGACGATCAGAACCCTTCCTAGAGCTGGCCGTCCGGCCAAACTGAGCAATCGGGGGAGAAGAGCCTTGGTGAGAGAGGTAAAGAAGAACCCAAAGATCACTGTGGCTGAGCTCCAGAGATGCAGTCAGGAGATGGGAGAAAGTTCTAGAAAGTCAACTATCACTGCAACCCTCCGCCAGTCGGGGCTTTATGGTCGAGTGGCCTGTGCGGAAGCCTCTCCTCAGTGCAAGACACATGAAAGCCCGCGTGGAGTTTGCTAAAAGAAAACACCTGAAGGACTTCAAGATGGTGAGAAATAAGATTCTCTGGTCTGATGAGACCAAGATAGAAATTGTTGGCCTTAATTCTAAGTGGCATGTGTGGAGAAAACCAGGTACTGCTCATCACCTGTCCAATTCAGTCCCAACGGTGAAGCATCGCGGTGGCAGCATCATGCCGTGGAGGTGTTTTTCAGCTGCACGGACAGGGAGACTGTTTGCAATCGAAGAAAAGATGAATGCAGCCAGGGATATCCTGGACGAAAACCTTCTCCAGAGTGCTTAGAACCGCAGACTGGGCCGAAGGTTCACCTTCAAAAAAGACAATGACCGACCCTAAGCACACAGCTAAAATACCGAAGGAGTAGCTTCAGAACAACTCCATGACTGTTTTTGAATGGCACCTGCCAGAGCCCTGACTTAAACCCAATTGACATGAAAATGGCTGCCCACCAATGTTCACCATCCAACCTGACAAAACTAGAGAGGATCTGAAAGGAGGAATGGCAGATGATCCCCAAATCCAGGTGTGAAAAACATCATTCGCAAAAAGACTCTTGGCTGCATTAGCCCAAAAGGGTGCTTCTACTAAATACTGAGCAAAGGGACTGAATACTTATGTGTGATATTTCAGTTTTTCTTTTTTAGTAAATCAGCAAAAATTTCAACAATTACGTTTTTTTTCTGTCAATATGGGGTGCTGTGTGTACATTAATGAGGAAAAATGAACTTAAATGATTTTAACAAATGGCTGCAATATAACAAAGATTGAACATTTAAAGGGGGTTTGAAAACTTTCCGTACCCACTGTATTTCATCAGAGTGGTTTATGACTCTGCAATAACAGTTCATGTGGGAAAAAATTACCCCTGCGAAGCGTCGGGGCAGAGATTATGCTTAAAGCCTCTTTATACTCCCGCGGTCACGCGGCCGACAATGCCCGCATTGCATCACATGACCGACGAATTGGCCCATGCGGCCCCTCTGCGTAGCTTGACGCGCACACGGCAAAAATAGTTGCTGCGCGTAGAATGCCGTGGAGATCATCTCTCGGGATTGGTCTGTTTTAGTCACATGCTGCGATGATGTAATCAGCGTTCCTCCCAGTTCCACATAGCACCGACGCCGCCGCCTTCTCGATCAATTTTGCAGCATAATTAAACGTATCATCTGGTCATCGAGGTCCATTTGTTCTAGCAGACTGTTCCACAGTTGCCATTGTTGTTACTTTTTTCCTTGTTACGGAAAGGAAAGGAAAAACGGCTACCGGAAATGGCCACAAAATGCAGAGGAAACTCCACCCTGTGGCATCCTAGCCAATATCAGCCGTAGCGACACCCCCGACTTGGAGGAGAACTGCAGCACACTTTCAAAACAGCGCGCGTGGGTTGCGCTCAAGTATAAAGGCAAGCTGCGTCCAGGATAGCCGCAGTGACGTCAGCGCGGTCGCCGCCCGCGAGAGTATAAAGAAGCCTTCGACTTTTTTGTAAAGAGTAGTTTTTTTGTAAGTTGGTTTTACTGTGGTACTTTAATCATGTATTTCATGGGGAACATAATTGAGCAAGCAAAAGCTTGTAACTCAAACCACTCGTATGTTGTAACGGTACCACTGTATTCCTAATATTTAGTGCATTCCACATATTATGCAGTGAAAGGCTTGCCATCTCACTGTTCTGGAATTTTTCTAAACCCAACTAACAACTAACTATTCACAAAAAAAAACACCTACCCTCCCCTATCAGTGTACTTCTTTAAAGATGATGCATAAAACAGTCTGGATCGCTGTTGGCAGTTGTGGAAGTTAATAGCGGATTAGCTGCCAATACCTAGCTGTTCAGTGTAAGGTACAATAAGTGCCCAACTGAAGATAGTCATTTGCATTACGCGTTCCTAAAAATGAGATTTACTATTTATTTAATATTTACTACTTTATTATTTAGGTATCACAGTCAAAAACAAAGAAAATGGCTAAAAAGGAGGTAATTCGTATTTTTACAGCTCGTGGAGCGGCGACATTGAAACCAGCGGTTGTGTAATTCCAGTGCATTTTTGCAACATCAAAATCTGTAACATTTATTTTTAAGGGTGGAAGGTGTGCGGGTGCGTGTGACAAATGAAATACAGTCGTAATGAATGTATGATATTTAAAATTTTACCTCGGGCGACCGAAGCATACATAGAGTTCTATAAGTCCCATGAGTTATTGTTACGCGTTGTTCCCTTAAATGGCGCTATATAAATCAAAGTTTATATTATTAGAACTATTTTTTTTTAAATATGGATATAAATTGGACATTTCTGCCTCACCTTTAACCCTTGTGCCCCTTGTAGAGTGAATACAATTAATGTACAGTGTATTATTTCCTACGTCTCTTTTTTTCTCACGTTCCGGGAGAGGGGTAAATAACCTTTAAAATAACAATAGTCATATTTGAGTTTGTTTAGTTGAGTAGTGCCACTATTATTACACGCCCTTGTTTATAAAAGAAAAAAAACAAAAACAAACAAAAAAAGCATTGGATTCAAAATAATGGGACAATATTTTGGTCGCACATTAGCTTTAACGTGAGAGGAGATTCTATTGTCAGTAAATCACGTATTGCATTAGAACTCCACCGTCACAAAAAAGAAATAGCACAGCAGTAAATTAGTAACGTGCACTTCAAATCTTGTTTGGACGCCAATCAGTGAGATTATGGGATTAAAGTTAACTGGCTAGCCGCTAAAGAAGCTAATGCTCTGTATGTCGGGACAGCGTGGAGGAGGAAATGTCACAGGCGCTTCTTCTTACGTGTTATGGCCTCCCCGGGAAAAACAAGTCCATTGGGCCACAGTCAAGCATCGCTAGCCACACTCGGAGCCGAGAAGCGCGTTCAGATCCGACGTGTCAATTTGGATAGGACTCGTCTGGGTGGCCAGTCACCCCTGATGCAGGTGACAAGTACTATTTCCTTTTTAGCACGTCCCACCGTCTAAAGGGTTCGACGAGACCACGCGGAAAACTGATGGTTCCGTCCCAACATGGCTACCAGCTGTGGTTACCAGCCTCTGGAATGTAATGATTAGTGCACCAGAATGTACATGAAACAATCTTCCACTTACCCAAAATAAAATAAATATTTATATCAAATAATTTTCAAATATATTATTTTCCGCCGTAGTTTGAAAATACTTTTAAAATATATTTCTTCTTCAGATAGAAAATCCTTATTCCTGTTGAAAATGGTGGGTGTTTTTTAAAATTGTAATATCATAGATTGTGTAATTTTACATCGCAGATTGCTTGATGCGCTGCTACAGTCTTACACACAGACTGTTACTAGACTCACAGAGCAATACGTTGTGCAAATTAGAGTAAAAGACCTAAAAGACAAAGAATGTCCAAAGTTTGGGATCATTTCACACTTGATAAAAAGAAGCTAAAGTGCAACGTGTTTACCATAGACCACAGGTGTCAAACTGGTGGCCCGGGGGCCAGATTCGGCCAGCCACATCATTTTATGTGGCCCGCGAAACCAAATCATGTGCATCCACTTCGTGTTTCTTGCTTAAATACCAAAATTTCAAATTGTCTTCACCTTTAAAAATATTGAGATATTGCAAGCATTTTGTTTGTTACCGATCCTCTTTCTAAAATAAATGAGTTTTTACTAGCTTCTGATTTTAAAAGTAGTTATCCATCCATTTGTGTATATGTAATAATATGAGGCAATCATACATTCAAATGGGTTCACAGCCATAACGGCTCTCCTAGAAAAACCATAACTACGATGTGGCCCGCGACAAAAATGAGTTTGACACCCCTGCCATAGGCATTTCTAGCCCATTTTGGGGGGTGCTGATGTACCCCTACAATGGATACCAGCACCCCTAAAATTTGAATGATCAAAAACAAAATTTAAACAACACATCCTTTTTATGCAGCATGGTAGGCGACTGGTTAGCACATCTGCCTCACAGTTCTGAGAACTCGGGTTTAAATCCGGCCTCGCCTGTGTGGTGTTTGCATGTTCTCCCCATGCCTGCGTGGGTTTCCTCCGGTTTCCTCCCACATCCCAAAAAGATGCATGGTAGGTTGATTTAAGACTAAATTGCTCATAAAAAAAAAAAACTTAGAAAAGTGTAAAACCATACAGTACTTGGTTGAAATGTAATATTTTATATTTATATCTTTTCCATCCAATTCCTCCCACCTCTCCCTGACTATCCTCTGACCAATATGCTTCCTTCCAGTAATATGATGTACAGTATGTACCTGGCTGAAACCAGGATATGTATCATATTTCTTAACCTCCACCGCTCACTACCAACACACTATTATCATTCCCAGTACTCATTTTTGCTGCATTTAAACATGTATATATTTAGGTAGGAGTTAACTGACAATTTTTCCATCCAGAAAAAAAGTCCAATGTCCATTTTTGGTACGCAGGGCCTGGTTTACTGCAGGAAAAAACAAAACAAAAAACTTTAATGTGTATGTAGAGGTGCTGTGGTATCTTCCCCCAGAAATTAGGAGTACAATATTTTTAATTTACGATTCCAATTCATTCCGCTTTTGCTGTGGCTCAACACTTAAATAGCCATGATTAGATTTGATGGTTTCATCACAGACTTTCCCAAAACGTTTTGTTATTTGTTGTCAAAATGTACAAAAATGGTGAAATGTATCTTGCCTGACTGGGAGCTTGAGCACCCCTAAACCTTTGATACGACAATCGCTCCTTTCTATAAGAACTGGCTTACAAAACTGTACATATACGATAAAGTAAACATCGTTACCTAATTTAATATAGCCGACCACCGCTAGTTAGAACGAATTGTTTTGCCTCCACAATCCACAAGTGCTCAAGGATAGACATAGCTGCTGATGCACTTTCAATCACTTTATAGAGCAAAGAGTAAGATAACAAATACTTAATAACATTCATTCATGAGCAACAGATGGCCACAACTGACACGGAGTAACTCAACACGTAAACTGGCTAACGAGTTAGCCAATTAACTCATTCACTTCCAGGCCTCCATGTTAACATGGATATTTGAATTCAACAGCCGTCAATGGCAGTAATTAATACCCTGCCAACTCTACACTTCATTCGCATGCACTCACGTCACTCAATAGGCCCAGTCCCACCTTTTAAAGCCACACACATTCAGTCACACAGACTACAATGTAGAATGTAGAATTGTGACCCCAAGTGGATAAAAATAATAATGGCACCTGAAATGCATATTTTGTATTGATCTTATGCATGAAGCTATATAATATATACAAATAATAAAAGTACTTCACAGACTTTTGTCAATCACGGGGTGTTCTGGAACCTAACCCCCCGGGATTAAGTATCCTGTATATAATGCTTAGCATTTAGCATCATCCATCCATCCATCCATTTTCCATACCGCTTATCCTCACTAGGGTCACGGGTGTGCTGGAGCCTGTCGAAGCGGGGTACACCCTGATATTGGTACTGGTGGATATATATCTTTTTTTTGGTTTATTCTCAAAACAGCAGTTTGAAGTGTATATGCCATGCACACCTACCCTCAAGCGAGCACCTTGGGCTGATTGTCAACGGTGATGCCACCCTGGGCGACTGCCCATATTGCCCATATCAGAAAACCGCGACTGCCTAAACAACTCTGTTACATGTTTTAGGTTTGCAAAAGAGCACCACAGTACAACTGGTAAACTAATCTGTGGACAGACGAAACCAATGTAAAGTTGCTTGAAAATAACACACAATGCTGTGAGGGGAAGGCTAACCATATAACCTCATCCCAAATGTGAAGTATGGTGGAGGTAGCATCATGGTTTGCGACTGTTTTTTTCTGTCAATGATAGCAATGTGTCCAGTCCTGAGGGACTGGACACATTGCTATCATTGACAGAATAAAGCAACCTTATGTTTATCAAGACATTTTGCAGGAGACCATCTGTTACACCTGCTGACTTTGGGCAAGAAGTGAAGTATAGCCTGTTACCCCGGACTGGTTGCCAGCCAATCATGGCGAATGCGTTGTGTCTTGTAATCTGTAGTTCAATTTTGCTGAGTAGAAACTGAATGACAGATATCCGGCAACGCTGCAGATCTCCAAAAATCCGCCATTTTGAGTAACAAGCGAAGTAACGTTACTTTTCCCGGAAAAATAATTAGACTCCAGTTATTCTTCAAACCAACAATAGTTACTTTTGCATCATCAATGTCTTTCACCAAACAGTATTTTGTAGCTGGTAATTTAAGCAAAGAACTGTCCAAATGTGCATAAGCATTTACCCAAAACTACCCTTTTTTCCAGCAAATAGGAGAAAGCGATTAGGAAGTGAATGTTGATTTTACAATGCACAGTGACGGTGCAGTACCATAAAAGTCCAAAGAAATCCACGATTTCACTGTCGTCACACTATTTTTGTTATTTTCCTTAGTAAAAAGTGTATTTGATTGTTGCTATGTTTTTATTTACACATTAAGAATACAGTTTTATTGGCGTGTTAACCGCGCAATGCATTGTGGGTTAATTATTCATACTGTGGCAACGCTGGATATCTGAACATCATTTCACCTTGGACAAATGATGTCACTTTTGCCATTCATGTGGTTTGTCATCATACATATCTACAATTCAGTTCTTGTGAATTATGGATATCTGCAACTGGGTTGTAGACACTGTATCTGTAAATCCAGTTTGAGATATCTACAAATGTATTTCGACGAGTTAATACAATTCAAGAAATCTGAAAAGGACATGTAGATATCTTGAACTGAGGTGATTTAATGACACATTGAACTGCAATTATGACTAGTCACAATCAAATTGTAGCTATCTCCAATTACGTCAGATAACCATTTACATAGTGGAGATCTGCAGCTGAATTGTAGATATCTGTAATATTCAACCGGATAGACATGAATGGCAAAAGTGACGTTTGTCCTTGGCAAAATGACCTTGCAGATCAAATGTCAATTGTGGATAGAAAACATGTAGTCACGGATATGTGAAATGTTCTTTTTGACTCGGCAGAACTGATATCTGCAACACATATACAGTCTCGCTGCTAAATGTTCAAAAGGCATCCTTTTAACATCAAAATAGTCTTTGCACATGTTCTCAGCAGCTATCTTCCAACATGCATAATGTTTTTAGAAACATTTTCTAAAATTCCCTTTCCAGGGTCTTTCCAAGGTCACTTTTACTGAAAATAGAGCTCAATCAGTACTGCTACTTTTACCATTTGTTTGTATCCTTACATCTACTTAAAGACCGTGTGTGACTATTTTTGCCATCTCTGGTGAACAGCAGGAGAGTTGCATTAAAAAAAATATATATAATAATTAACACAAAAAAAACCTTCAAAGCCAAGTTTGAAGTTTTGGGCCACGTGCTAGTGCCGCAGCCAGACTGGAGAAGTGTGCTGGAGCCACCAGGATGGACAGAGCGCGTTTGGTTCCAATTAGAGCGTCTCGACGCTGACCTGTTGCCCCGTGTGCAGTAACGTGAAACCAAAAGCCCGCGGCGCGGCGCGGCGCGGCGAAGAGGCAAAGAGGCGAGGGAAGCTGCACAGTGCACACCTACATACACTTTCATTTCCCACTCGGGACCCGCAGAGGCTCCGGCGCACGGCGGAGCGAGCGCAATGGCCGAGGAGTAGCCGCTCGATGGACCATTTTGCCACGCCAGCCTCCCGGAGGTGCCACGGCACCGCCGCGGCGGCCATGGGGGGGAGCTGTCCGAGGAAGTGGGGGTGGGCGCCTCTGCTGGCGGCTGCGCTGCTCAGCCTCCTGCTCGGAGGGATGCCCCGGAGCGCCGCGTTCCCCTCGCGGAGGACCGAGGTATGCTGAGGGAGCCGGCTTGCACTGCCCTCCATGGTCAGGCTCCAGTGCGGTGTCATTGTATTGTCCTGTTTGTTATGTACAACATGCCGACGGCCTTTACTGTCCCTCACACAAGATTTTCAACTACAGGTGATAGACGACCTTGCCCCCAAACTGTGGAATGATATTTATTTACTTTTGGATGGAAAACTGTTGGAGCATTTATATTTGATATCCTTGAGGTCCACGTACGCTCTTTGTCCTCAAGTAAGACAATTCAGTGCACTGCACTAGTAGAACGACTAGCGTGTACTAGTCCAACCTTTACAGCGTCGGACTAGTGCCACTTTTGGCCTACTAGTACGATCTTTAGCTGGCTTTAAAGCCATTTGAGCATTTATTCGATTCGTATCTTTGATGTCCACCTTAAGCTCCATGTATGAGTATGCTCTCTGTCCTCACTAGTAGGACAATTCGGCATACTAGTAGACACTGTAGAATGCCCAAGTCCTACTAGTAACGTTTTTACTCACTACTAGTGCCACTCTCCATTAGTATGACTTCTTGGCATGCTATTAGGACGACTACATGTTACTATTGAGGCAAAATGGCACTAGTTGACAACTGTGTTTTTCTAGTACTAGTAGTGACATAAATTTCTACTTGTCAACATCGAGTGCTTCTCCAGTAGTACTAGTAGCATGTAGATGGTGACTAGTGCACTATTTTGCCTCACTAGTTAAATGTATTTCTATTAGAACACAACTGTGTTGTACGAGTAACATTTTTTTTCCCACTACAGTAGGACATTTCTGCACACTAGTAGCTAGGACAACTTTGACATACTAGTAAGACAACCACATGTTGCTAGTGAGGCATCTGCGCTCTACTCATACTACTAGTGAAGCACAAGCTGTTAACGAGTAGAACTCTATAATGTCGCTAGTAGTATTAGTAGAAGTTAGAGGTTTTGCCTCACTAGCAACATGTAGTTGTTTTACTAGTGCACCAAAGTTGTTCCACTCATGTGGACAAAGAGTGTACTAGCACATGGACCTTAATGTGGATATCAAGGATATCCAACAAATGCTCAAATGGCTTTCGTTTCAGCTACTGCCCGCCTCTACTGTATGACATTTCGGCACACTAGTTTTGAACAACTACATGTTACTAGTGAGGCAAAAGTGCACTAGTTGATAACTGCATGCTCATAGTATGAGTGACATTATAAAATTCTACTAGTTAACATCTATTGCTTCACTAGTAGTACTAAGATGTCAATTAGTGCACAGTTTTGTGCTACTGGTATACCAAATTTTACTTACTAGGGTGCAGAAATTTCCTACAGTTGTGGAAGGTTCTACTGTAGTGAAGAAAAAGTTACTAGTAAAACACAGTCGTTCTACTGTTGGGCCCTAAGTTGTTCTACTAGTGCCTTATTGCCTTACGAGTGAGGATAACGAGTATAGTACTAGTATCTGAACCTTACCTTGGCTTCAAGGTTATTGAATAAATGCTGAAACGGCTTTCCATACATTTGAGCTCAGAGTATTCCATTATGACTTCCATCCATCCATCCATTTTCTTTCCCGCTTATCTTCGGGCGGGAGGCAGGGTACACCCTGAACCGGTCGCCAAGCCAATCGCAGGTCACATAGAAACAAAGAACCATTCGCACTCACATCCACACCTACGGGCAATTTAGAGTCCTCAATCAACCTACCACGCATGTTTTTGGGATGTGGGAGGAAACCGGAGTGCCCGGAGAAAACATGCAAACTCCACACAGGCGGATCCAGGATTTGAACCCCGGTCCTCAGAACTGTGAGGCAGATGTGCTAACCAGTCGTCCACCGTGCCCCATTATGACTTGACTTACTGTATTTTTTTATATATGTAATTGTATACACAAAAAAAAGTGCTATATAAATAAAATTTACTTACGTACTGATGATACACACACGCCCATTTGGACCTGTTGTGTGTTCAGCTTTTGGTTTTTCACCTTCCCGATTAATTCTCCTCACCTTATTATGCAATTAGAATTTAGTCATACATTTTTGAACAGATTGCAATCCTTATTTAAACTATCATGTAACTCTCGTATACTTTATCTCAAGTACTATACCGTATGTCTCCCTGATAAGCACAGAAATAAAAAAGAATCACATGTAATGAAATAAATACTGTAAATTATACTGGGGCAGCACACTGTTAGAGACTGGTTAGCATACGTGCCTCACAGTTCTGAGGATCGCCTGTGTGGAGTCTGCATGTTCTCCCCATGCCTGCGTGGGTTTTCTCCGGGTACTCCAGTGTCCTCCCACATCCCAAAAACATGCATGCTAAGTTAATTGAAGATTCTAAATTGTCCGTAGGTGTAAATGTGAGCACGAATGGTTGTTTGTTTATATGTGGCCTTCGATTGGCTGGCGACCAGTTCAACGTGTACCCCGCCTCTCACCCAGAGTCAGCTGTGATAGGCTTCAGCACGCCCGTGACCCTAGTGAGGGTAAGCGGTATGGAAAATGAATGAATGAATGAATGTAATTCTACTGGTATATCATGATTGTAATTATACCAAAAATATTACTAAAGAAATAAAATAATTTACTGTCATTTGGTGGGGATACATTGATATATTTCCAGAAGTACTATCATGCAGGGATGGGGAACGTACAGCCCATGGACCAATGAAAGCCAGTAGGCGCATTTAATGAAGTACGCCATGCAATTCCAAAAACAAACAAAACAAAAAAACCTCGGAGGAACAGAATGTCACAGGTGGCAAAAGTACTCACACTCTGTACTTAAGTAGAAGTACAGACACTTGTGTTAAAAAAAAGACTAGTAAAAGTAAAAGTAATTATTTAACTCCTGTACTTGAGTAAATGTTTAAAACTGTCAATTTACTGTCAATTATATACAAAATCTCACGTTTAACTCCCCTTTTATGTCTTTTTTTTATGCTGTGTCGTCATCTGCGGAGGTTGAAAAAAGCAACAAGCTTTTTTTTTTTTTATATAAAGTAAGAGATAGAAAGTACAGATTTCAAACGTAGGGTGTAAAAGTAAGAAGCTTTCAGAACAAATAAAGACTGAAGTAAAGGACAGATTCCTGAAAAATCTGCTTATGTACAGTATTTGTACTTGGTTACGTTCCATCACTGCAGAATGTATACAGTATGTAATAAACATTTTTGCGTCATATTTTTTTCTCAAATAATTTGCAATCCCTTTATATTTCAAATAGTACCAATTCATATTGGTCATTTGTGTTGGCAATCATGCTGTCCTTTTTACAAAAAATAAAAAAAATAATAGGTCAAAGGCAAGCTATAGCTTGTTACTCATGGGTATTTGTAACACGGTCAGTTGGAGTCCGCACTGTTCTAATTTTCCCAGTCAGTCACATTTGAGAGAGCTACACAACTGGTACAATTTCTATCACCAGTGTGTTGAGTCAACAGATGAACTCAACTGAATTCATAAAGCCAACATGGTACGCCCCTTTCAAAGTTTGAAGGAGAGATCTCTGTATGTTGATTTACTGGTTGATCAGAATGAGCCCGGCATCCAATCACATCCAAAAGAAAGGCTGTGACAATCATGTGAAATGGCTTTATTTCATTTCCTTTGCTACACGCTCTCATTCTGTGTCCATAAAGAGTGTTCCTGCAGGGTTACATAACATCCTGAGACAAGCATCTGCTGTGTATGGCAGGAGGGCCAGACAGACAAATTAGATTAGTACCTAATGAGTTGTTTCATTTCCTTCTAAATAATATTAAAACAAAAAAATTTGATATCGGAGTAAGGACTGAGGCGATTCGTGGGGAACTGATGGCTCCTAAAGATTCTCGGGGAGTGTTTGTTTAAAATGTTTACCCTTTGAGTCTACAATGCCTCATAGTTTATGGTACATCTTTTCTTGTTAGCACATGTAATTTGGAGGGAGCAACACACACCAGGAATGTCAGCGCTGGCTTTGCCGCATGACACATCGCTGGAAATCATTCCATATTTAATAATGAGCACGTGAATCCGTGGTGTCAGTTGAGGTGAGGGACTCAAGAGAGCTTGCACAGTATAAATAATGTAACAGTGAAAGTACAGCGTGGGACTGTGTGCCCTCTGGGTTCACTATTTTGGAAAGGAAGCAAAGGAAGCACTGCATCTATTTATCTTGATTGGGTGAGGCAGAAACAGGAAGCTGAGGGCTGGGAGCAAAATGCAATAGTGAATAAGGGCTCTTTGCTGGTTTTCCACAATGCCATAAGGAAACCTGACAATGTGTTAAAAGGATAATCTTGATCACAATGTAGACACCTAAAAAATAAAAAATAAAATAAAAATGGCCTTTCGTTCCATGACCATGCTCATAACTTAAAACACATCTTTCCCCATTGAAATGAATGGAAATTAAAAATGAAAATTACAGTGTTCCGTCGCTATATCGTGGTTCACTTAATGCAGATTCAGAGCACTGCAGATTTCTTTTCATGTTCATATTGTGCATAATTTGCCATATTGTGAGATTTTGAGTTTATGCCGTGATTTCTTTGTGGTAAAATAAACGCTTCCTATGCTGAAACATTAAAACTGTAAAATAAAACAAAAGAAAACTAAATCATTAAAACACATATTACAATTAAATGTACATACTGTAGTGTACAGTACTACTATGTATTACTGTATGTTTAAGAGTTTAAAAGGTGTTTAAGATTAATAAGAGTCTGGGGATGTTCAGACAGCTTTAAAATATGTATAAATCTTTCTTTTTTTTTTTTTTGATGTGGTCACTACTTCGCGGATTTCACCTATAACCCCAGCGATAGATGATAATAATAATGGTAATCCATTCCAGCGTCCTGAAAAAAATAAATAAAAAATTGGAGTGTTTCTAAGAAGAAAAATGACACTTACTACGCAAACATATAGTAATGCCATCCACTAAGTTAGATAAATTAATTAGATAGGATGTAAATAATTAGAGCATTTTTTGTTTTACTTAATTGGACGTGCTGCTATTTTTCGAGCCCTGGCAACCTATGGGCACAAAGAAGAGTTTCACAACTGACTCAGTAATATTAGTCTTTTTTTTTTTGCACATGATATGCCTGTGAGTATTGTTTTGTTGCCTGTATATGTGTTGCTCCATCATTTGTGTTCAAATATCTGTTGCTTGAAATGTTATAATACAGCAACACTGATGCTATTCGTTAGCCCGTCAATTGGCTTTTGCCTGGATTGTTGGCTTTAAGCTAAATGGACTTGTAGTATATAATGCAGCCCTATGGGGGGCACAAGCCATTGCAAACTCTAGGCCGGTCCCAAGCCCGGATAAATGCAGAAGGTTGCGTCAGGAAGGCCATCCGGCTTAAAACTTTGCCAAACAAATATGAGCATTCATCCAAAGAATTCCATACCGGATCGGTCATGGCCCGGGTTAACAACGTCCGCCACCGGCGCCGTCAACCTGCAGGGCGCCGTTGGAAATTCAGCTACTGTGAGTCGAAGTCGAAGAAGAGGTGGAAAGCGGGTTCTTCGGCAGAAAGAGAAGAGGAAAGCACAGAGCCTAGAACTGAACGTGGGGACTTTGAATGTTGGTTGACATGATGATTAGGAGAAAGGCAGATATATTGTGTGTCCAGGAGACCAGGTGGAAAGGCAGTAAGGCTAAAGGTTTAGGGGCAGGGTTTAAATTATTTTACCATGGTGTAGATGGGAAGAGAAATGGAGTCGGGGTTATTTTAAAAGAAGAGTTGGCTCAGAATGTCTTGGAGGTGAAAAGAGCATCAGATCGAGTAATGAGGCTGAAACTTGAAATTGAGGGTGTTATGTATAATGTGATTATTGGCTATGCCCCACAGGTAGGATGTGACCTACAGGTGAAAGAGAAATTCTGGAAGGAGCTAGACGAAGTAGTTCTGAGCATCCAAGACAGAGAGAGAGTCATGATTGGTGCAGATTGTAATGGACATGTTGGTGAAGGAAATAGGGGTGATGAAGAAGTGACGGGTAAGTACGGCAACCAGGAAAGGAACTTGGAGGGACAGATGGTGTTAGACTTTGCAAAAAGGATGCAATTGGCTGTAGTGAACACTTTTTTTTCCAGAAGAGGCACGAACATAGGGTGACCTACAAGAGCGGAGGTAGAAGCACGCAGGTGGATTACATCTTGTGCAGACGATGTAATCTGAAGGAGGTTACCGACTGTAAGGTAGTGGTAGGGGAGAGTGTGGTTAGACAGCATAGGATGGTGGTGTGTAAAATGACTCTGGTGGTGGGGAGGAAGATTAGGAAGACAAAGGCAGAGCAGAGAACCATGTGGTGGAAGCTGAGGCAGGACGAGTGTTGTGCAGCTTTTCGGGAAGTGGTGAGACAGGCTCTCGGTGGACGGGAGGAGCTTCCAGAAGACTGGACCACTGCAGCCAAGGTGATCTGAGAGGCAGCTCGAGGAACAGTTAGAAAGATGGAGGCGTGCACTGGAAAGAAGAGGAATAAAGATTAGCCGAAGTAAGACAGAATATATGTGCATGAATGAGAGGGGTGGTGGGGGAAGAGTGAGACTACAGGGAGAAGAGATAGCAAGGGTGGAGGACTTTAAATACTTGGGGTCAACCGTCCAGAGCAAAGGTGATTGTGGTCAGGAAGTGAAGAAACGGGTCCAAGGAGGTTGGAATGGGTGGAGAAAGGTGTCATGTGTGTTATGTGACAGAAGAGTCTCTGCTAGGATGAAGGGCAAAGTTTCTAAAACAGTGGTGAGGCCAGCCATGATGTACGGATTAGAGACAGTGGCACTGAAGAGACAACAGGAAGCAGAGTTGAAGGTGGCGGAAATGAAGATGTTGAGGTTCGCTCTCGGAGTGACCAGGTTGGATAAAATTAGAAATGAGCTCATCAGAGGGACAGCCAAGGTTCGATGTTTTGGAGACAAAGTTAGAGAGAGCAGACTTCGATGGTTTGGACACGTCCAGAGGAAAAATAGTGAGTCTATTGGTAGAAGGATGATGAGGATGGAGCTGCCAGGCAAGAGAGCTAGAGGAAGAACAAAGAGAAGGTTGATGGATGTCGTGAGGGAAGACATGATGGCAATTGGTGTTCGAGAGGAGGATGCAGGAGATAGGTTTACATGGAAAAGGATGACGCGACCCCTAAAGGGACAAGCCGAAAGGAAAAGAAGAAGGACTTATAGTATTTAAGGCAAAGCTATGTGGTTGTTTTAAATACACAACATGTAATTCTTCTTGTTTTATGTTTCGTTTGACAGTGAACTTCAACTGGGAGTGACATTAAACAGCTCGAAGTCTCTTTTTTAAAGAATTGTTCACTAGCTGCCAAACTGGTGCTTGTTGGAAAGTGAGTTGAGTTCATTGCCACCATACAGCCCTCGTATCTCAATTTTTTGCTCAAAAGCCTAGGCACATTTTTTTGAATTTTTTTTAATCATCCGAACGACAGCTCATATCTCAAATAACTCACTCGTATCTCAAGGCACCACTGTATTTTCACAGGTGTCCAATCGAGAAGAGAGAAGCTTGGAAAAGTAGATCCCATCTCTGTGAAAATGCGCAATAATGTGAAATATTGCTGCCAAAACAAAGTAAAACCTGTGCAGTCCCAGGTTATTTACTGAGAGTACTGAACCGCAAAGGCGCCCAGCGATAGCCTGTGAAAGCTTTACAAAGAGTCTCTAATCCAGGTGTTATTACCTGGAATTTGTACTCCAAAGCCCCGTCATACCTCATGTTTGGAAAGCACATTCACTGCTGACCTCTTCATTTTCCATGAGGTGGAAGTCCATTGCGTGAAAGCAGTAAGTGTCTCATTTGCAAGGCAATGAAATAGTAGCAGCCCGGTGCTGTTGTTACCGTTATATGACAAATGGAATTTATGCTTGCATGCCTTCTGACGCTTGTAATCTGCCAAAAAACAGTCATCTATCTCCCTCAATTTCCTCACAAGCTTCCTCAAGCCTTCTTCAGGCTGCTGCCAAAGTCCTACATTCTCTTTGAGGGGCCAAGTGAGGTGATTAATCAAAGAATTTTCTTTGTCCAAGGAAGAAGCTTACACCACCGTGTTGCTCATCGGAATGCGCAAAGAGGCCCACTCGCAAGTGCTGCACCTCTCCAGGAACAAGCGCTACACCCTCACCCCGGAGAAGCTCAAATGGGACAAGTTCAAGCTCACATACAAGTATCCTTATCCAAATTTGATACAAACCGTAGTCAAATATGCAGTGGAACCTCTGCGCTCAAAAGTCATCCATTTGTTTGCTTGTATGGCTTTAGATTACATTTGTCCCCTTTAGAAATAATGGCAATCTAATTCATCCATTCAGGGGTCAGACTGTGGCTATCATGAAACCTTTGCTGTAACTATACAGGTAATGTTCTGAACTGTATAAGCTAACCGCTGTTCAATTAATTAAAAGATAGAAAGAAAAAGAAAAAGAAGAAAGAAATTGGTGCCTTGAGATATGTTTATTTCGTTCCTTGACCAGGTTAGCAATTCAAAACACTTTGTATCTCAAAACCTCCTTCCCTATTGAAATGAATAAAAATGCCAGTAATCCACTCCGCAAAAACCTAAAAAAAACCATTTTTTATTCTGTGTTTTTAATATGGAAAATAGCACTCTATAATATTGTACTTTATAAAGACATAAATAGAATGGAAAAAATTAAAAAGTTTGTGCATCATGATTGATTCACTGTGGCTCCTTTTTGTGTTTGCAACTTAGCAACAAGAGGGCAGTATCATACAGTCATGCACACATAAATGAAGAAGAGTTTCACAACTACTGTAAAAGACTCAGGAAACTGCAATATTAGTTTTTTCGCAGTGGATCAAAAAATATAGGGCCGTCAGTAAAAAAAAAAAAAAAAAAAAAAAAAAACATAAAACAATGGTATGTCTAGTCATATCGTAGCTCAAGGCACCACTGTGAATAAAAAGTGCCCTGAAAAAAAGACTTTCATTTTTGGAGGAAAAATAAGTAAATTGCAGTTTGAATTTTTTCCAAAAAGAATAAAACTTGAACACTTTAATGATGCATGATTACTGTTTGGGAGGGGAGTTCCTTCACATAAGCGCAGTGGTGTACAGTCTGCTGTTCTTCTTTTCATTACTAATCTTGCTTTAGCCATATTGTAGTTGTGTGAAGCAGGAAGTTCCTGTTGTGGTCACCACCACATTTTTCCCTCTTTGCCACCCCACCACTCACCAAAGAAAAAACACATTAGTTAATCATTTGCACTGCTGGAGGCGTATTTTACCTTAACATCTACGGCTGAAGGCAGCACTGGTGGTGGAGTTGCTAGCACATCTGCCTCATAGTTCTGACTTCTGGGTTTCGAATCACAGCTCCGGCCTTCCTGTTTGGAGTTTACATGTTCTCCCTGTGTTTGCGTGGGTTTTATTCAGGTACTCCAGTTTCCCCCAACATTGAAAAAACATGCTTCTTAGGTTCATTGAAGACTCTACTGTAAATTGTCCATAGGTGTGAATGTGTGACTTCTTGTTTGTCTGTACTGTATTTTCCCTGGATGTACTCCACCTCTCGCACAAAGTCAGTTGGGATAGGCTCCAACTCACCCGTAACCATAGTGAGGATAAGTGAAATAGAAAATGGATGGATTGTTGGTTGAATCCCAATGGCCATTTGACCCAGTGGTTCCACTGTACCTGCATTTTGCCACTTTGAGATGGATTATTCAATAGGAAATTAAGGGGCGTCAAAATAATGCTAACAAAAGGGAAATCAGATTTATATTTCCTCCTCCCCTGCTATGTTGTAATGAGCGTAAACTGATATTATCCGGCTTTTGCTTTAAAACAGCCTGCTGTCCTACCCTACAAACCTGATCAATGCCACGGACACGCGTCGAGGCATGGCCAAGGCTTTCGCCATGTGGAGCGACGTCTCACCCTTCAGCTTCCGAGAGGTGCCAGCGGACCAGGAGGCGGACATTAAGATCGGTGGGTATTCCGAAGACCTCCCACACGCCCACGATTGCTGCAACATTTTGTGGGATTCGTCCCAGAAGCCTCCAGACCAGACTCCTTAAATCATAAAACCAAAAGTCGTATAGTCAGCTTGAGACATCATTTTAAAATGAAAAACATTAATGCTTAAGAACTTTCATGCGCGTCAGCCCATGGTGAGGCTTTTGAAGTCCAGCCTGATTTGTTGTCTCTTGCGTTCGGCTCCGTCATAAGCTTTCCAGAAAGATCACTTTGCTATGCACTATGTCATCCCTGCTGTTATGAAATAATAGAGCGGAGCGAGGGGAGATTGTCCCTGCTCCGCAGTTTGGGAAGTAACAAAGTATGGATAGCTTGTTACTGTATTTAAGTAGACCTTTCAGGTATCTTTACTTGGAAAAAGATTGTTGTGATCGCATAAAAGTTGAGCGCTAGCTAGCTCTTAAAACAACATGCAACAGTTTTTCTTCATCTCAACATGAGCACTGTGTGCAGTAGAGTAATAGAATAGGGAAACTATTTTGTGTGTAGAGAAGTTGTACCAAGTTATGAAAACATGTATTGGATATAATTTACCGTAGAAATACATTTTTACTTTTGTAGCCTACGTAACACTTTTTCCGACATACATCATACATTAATTTTATTATGGTCAGATGAAACCAAGGTTGTACTTTTTGGCAATATTTGCAAAAGGTATGTTTGGCGGAAACATAACACTGTTCATCACCTAAAGAACATCGTACCGGCAGCATCGTGCTTTGGGGCTGTTTTTCTTCAGCTGCAACTAGGGCCTTGATCAAGGTTGAGCGAATTCTGAACAGTTCCAAGTACAGCAGCAGTCATTGTTCGCACAAAAACGTCAGACCTCTGTGAGAAAGCAAAGCCAAATGGCAGGAAAAGCCTACTGGAACATCGGAACTTTATTTGGGGTTGATCAGAGGCACTTT
Source organism: Phyllopteryx taeniolatus (assembly GCF_024500385.1). NCBI lineage: Eukaryota > Metazoa > Chordata > Actinopteri > Syngnathiformes > Syngnathidae > Phyllopteryx > Phyllopteryx taeniolatus. The sequence continues at coordinate 26,393,355 of NC_084502.1, read as the reverse complement.
AAATGATGGTACAGTAGGTGTGTGTTGACTTCCATTTAGCATGGGTTTGATTGTGTTGGGGGATTCTTAACATAGCCACATCCCCAGCCACACACATGTAATATATTTTATGATATAGCTATTTTTTTTAAATCACAAAAACCTGTCATTTGAACAGGGGTGTGTAGACTTTTATATCCACTGTGAGATGACTTTTGCTGCTAGGCTCTGAGCCACAGTGCGTGTCTGTGTTTTTGGCAGGCTTCTACCCAGTCAACCACACAGACTGTCTGCAGTCCTACTTGCACCACTGTTTCGATGGCATCACGGGAGAATTGGCGCACGCATTTTTCCCGCCGACGGGTGAGATCCACTTCGACGATCACGAGTACTGGATTCTGGGGAACATGCGGTTCAGCTGGAAGAAAGGCACGCCGTCCTTATGGTGGTTTCCGCTCAGCTGGGTTACACAGCGATTTATTTGTTAATCGGCCGTGTGCTCTGTTGCAGGGGTGTGGCTCACAGATCTCATCCACGTGGCAACACATGAGATAGGCCATGTGCTGGGACTAATGCACTCCAGGGACCCAAAAGCGATTATGCACCTGAACGCAACGCTGACCGGCCGCAAGCTCATCACGCAGGATGAGGTGTGGGGTTTGCATCGTCTCTATGGTATGATCCTAATCAATCCTTAAATGACAACACAACAGTAGACGTTTCGTCGCAATAGTACTGTTTGGAACGCGACAACCAAATGTGGCGTACATTTCACACAAAATGTGTAAACAAAGGACAAAAATGGAGGGTATCCAAGATTTAGTCTTCTTCATCCTCAGCATGCAGAGGTTTATTATGAGTTGAAAGCGCATTTTGTCTTCTTTCCATGCAGTGGGTCTAGCTTCGCACTTTAGAGAGCGTAACACTGCATTCAAATACCGCACTTGGGGCTAACCAAGTCCTACCTAAGCCAAAAAAAAACACGGCGGACGACCACAACGGGTGAATTGTTGTTTTGTTTCTGACTGTCCTGACAAATACATTCCAGGTTTCTTCACTGAGCATTACTTAGAACAGAAGACTTCTTTATCAATTTGCATGAGGAAGGCTACGTTTACGCAATGTTCGGGCAGCCACGGCAGCCCTGTTTGCCCAAAATGTAGTGCGGCATAGGATTTTGGTCACTTTTTTCGTCGTGTTTAAGACTTGCTGAGTTTACCACGGATGCCAGTAAGTTCCGTCCCAGCCCGTCACGTTCTGATGGGGTCCCTCGCGTTTGTTACGTTCCGTCGGGATTTCTACAGATAAAACGTGGACACCGGGCAGCTTTGTCACACTTAGGTTTGTGGCCTCGGCAAAGTCGAATGGAGCCCCAGAGACGGCGTCAAAAGTTTGATACTATTGGTTTTCTGTCAACGACTAATTTACAAATCTATCTCTTGTACCAAAACACTAAAACAAGCCCATTACTCACATACACATTGCACAGAAAGTCCGGCTCTGTCACTCTCGCTTTCTCAAACACACTTTTAACATTCATCGTTATAAACAGGTAAGCAATGGCGGACATTGTATTAAACACATGGCGGCTTAGCTTTAGAAGCCTTATAGATGCGGAGAATACATATGGTGTCCATCCAAATACAGAGAGCCTCAAGTTTTGCAACGCTCTGTGACATACGGCCAGGTTTAGTCGCATGCAAACCCATTTTACAAGGGCCGACAAGGTTTTTCATTTGCACAGTGACTGCCATTGCAAATTTTTTGATAGTTTCAAAATTTCGCCTGTCGCATTTGTCAAACCGTCCCCCAGCATGGTTTCATGCCCATCCCGTTTTGTCCACAGTGGCCTGAAATGGGGCTGCCGTGGCGGCTTGGAAAACAAAGTAAACGTAACCTTAGAATACTAAAAAGCAGGCATGTGATGGACTTCCTGTTTACCATCCCCTCTGTTCACTTCCATGTGAGTTTGTCACACGCCGTCCAAGTGCGATGTCTTTTATTTTGGCTAATATCTGTTTACAACTGAATGAGGGTTATGGATGGTAACAAGGATGTTACATAATGTGTCGGAGCAGGTTGTGTTGAACCTTACAGATCCCACAGTATTGCATTTTATGGTTCAGTGGTTCTTAAACTGGGGTCCAGGCCCCGCTCTGCCCCCCCCTATCAAGAAATGACTTCCTCCATTTACGGGGATTCTGGCATGACATGATCCACTTGGCACGCATGAAGATTAGTGTATTTGCTCAGTGATCCACATCGTGTCTCCTGTCTCCTTCAGGATGTTTGGACCGGTTCTTCATCTGTCCGGCGTGGGCTCGTAAAGGCTATTGTGAAAGCAAGCGCAAGCTGATGCAGAAGCACTGCCCCTCCAGCTGTGATTTCTGTTACGGTAAGATAGCAGCAGTCCGAGTGGAGGGGAGGAAGAGTTGTCTCTGTTGAGTGGCTGTGATCCGTTTGCCAATGCAGCAATGTGAGCCAACAGGTCCTAACCAATAAAGTATGTCACTGCATTCATGGTGACCACACCAGCGACAGCAGATGAGTTGAAATTTGCTACACATTCGTGTCAGAGGGCCCCTCTTACACAACACAAAATGGCTCCTCCCGCTTTGTTGTTGCTTTCCAAGGTTTCGGCCTGCAACAAGGGACAAAACGCGGAGGCAGGAGGATACGATTCCTTGGCTCGCTCTAATCTGTTCCTCATCGTTGATTGGGAGACGTCGTACGGCTGTGGAAAATTCCTGAGCCCTTCCAAACCGCTGGAATTTCAGACTGTGGCTCCAGGGTTAGAGACACACCAGGTCAATTTGGATTTCTGCTTCATTAGAGAGACCGACTGTTCTCAAAGCAGACTTTCAGTTGCTAGCGAAATTGGCCACAGCTCAGAGGGAAGTTTAGAAACAGAACTAAGTGTCCATTTTGATAAGGTTAGTATCACCTCGAGGGTGAATTGGATTTTTTTCTGTTCTCTCATCTTCATTAGGTGCAATGACACACTTTACAGAGCTCTAATGCAAACATTCTGCCTTTACAAATACAGTACATATAACAATGTTTACAGTGCTTAACATCTTGTATGCCAATTAAGAATGTTAAAACGTGAGATGCACGAGACAAAGAGACCAATCGCCCTCACATTGCCACAACCATTATTGATTTGACCTCTTAATATTAACAGTGGTTATTTTACACGTTTGACTGCTAAGCAGGGGGCATACAGGGAGTTGGGAGGATGGGGGCCTTCGGTGCCCAGGCACCTGCCCTTTTGCCCTTGATGCCCAAGGTGGCCCTTTGTCATTTTCTTGGGTCTGTTTTAAAACGTGTGCGTGAGTGTGTGTAAGCCTGTCTGGGACCATCAATAAAATGTAATGTAACTGGGTTGAAAAAAAAATGAATAAAGTTAGACAAGTTTGAATAGAGAGAGAGCGCATGTGAGAGGGGAGGGGCTATGGCGACTCTCTGCACATGCCGGCGTGAGCTGCTCATCCACAAGTGAGATTCATGTTTATCAGACATAAAAGTTACACAAGTTTCACCAGAATCAGAGGCGCCATAACAGAGCAAGAAAACAAGGAACCACTGAATATTTGCCATGCACACAAACTCAATTTTACAGCCATTTAAACTATTAAAATCCTTTTTTTAACGTGCTATGGAACACATTTCCAAGTCACGCTTGAATGCACCATATGCCATGGCTCACACACGAACAATCAGACCGATCAAATTTTGCCCTGGAGGCACCATTTGCCTATATTGCCTAATGGGCGAGCAGGCTCTAAGAATGGCACGCTCTCAAAAGTATTGACAGTTGTGGCCAGCAAGTACATTATTTTGTTGTCTTTTGCATGTTGGATATTATTGATCTTAACACGACACGTGATAAACAAGTAATTTTCTCCATTAGAATTCCCATTCCCAACTGTGGCTCCCACTCCGACACCCCCGAGGACCAAACACAAGCTTGTGGTCGAGGGCAAAAAGCTGACGTTCCGCTGTGGGAAAAAAATAGCATCGAAGAAAGGCAAAGTATTGTGAGTATGATCCCCGTTTGCTCAACTTGTCTCATAGGGCCTACCGTTTTGCTGTTCTTTGCCGCCTGACTCAGCGGCCATTTCCCCTTTTCAGCTGGTACAAGGACGGCGAGCTTCTGGAGTTCTCGCACCCGAACTACATCTCTTTGAAGGACGACCACATCACCGTCGTGGCCAACGCTATAAACGAGGGCACATACACCTGCATCGTGAAAAAGAAAGACAAAGTTCTCACCAACTACTCATGGAGAGTGCGTGTGCGATTCTGAAGGCCTCTGCGGCTCTGAACTGAAATCTCACGCGCGCACACACACACTTCTTTCATTTGGGCACATATTTCCTTCTTTTGTACCTTCTATTCTATGAACTGTTGACATTCATTGTGCAAATGTCATTTAATGTGAGCAAAATAAAATAAACATTCCACGACCTTAAGTATTTTTTGGAACTCGAAACGCAAAGTTGGAGATCCCACGGAGCATCCTTAAACTGTTACTCGAAAATGGCCACCATTTCGAGGAACAAGCAATGTATCACTACCCAGAAAAGTAATCAGACCACAGTTAGTTAAAATCATTAAATAGCTAACTGTTGATTCTTAACAAGCAATCATTTGTGGATGACAATTTAAAGAAGTAGCAGGTTATTTGTCCAATGGCATTTTACGAATCCGACTCTACTGGGCAAAGGTTCTTTGGTGTTTGCTGGGGGACCCAGGGTGTGTGAGTGAGTGAGTGTGTGTGTGTGTGCGAGCGCCACATCTGACATATGAGGGTGTACCTTAACTCCGTTTTTACACTAATTGTTGCCTCGCCCCATTAATTTCTAATGACTGGTCATTTTTGACCGTGAGGGTACTGAAGTTGACTAAAACTCATCAAATTAAATGCATATCAATAACATTTATTTTGTGTGTTGAAATCCTCTTTGTAGACAAAGTCTTAAAATCTTAGGTCAATTTGAACAAATTAACTATAATTTTTCAGAGATAAAAGTTTGAAATCTGTCAAATTTGACCAGAAGGCAACACAATGCTTAATGAACGGAGTGGTGTCTTGGAATACAAATGACTCGACTAATGAGTTTTTCAAGATACGAGCCATCATTGAACACTTTCTTTGACACTATCACTTTTTTTGAATAACGGAAGTTCTCGTGTATAATGTTTGATTATACTGACTGGACTTGATTAGGCAAGGCACACACCTGTCTATATAAGACCTTACAGCTCACAGTGCACGTCAGAGCAAATGAGAATCATGAGGTGAAAGGAACTGCCTGAAGAGCTCAGAGACAGAATTGTAGCACTTAAGGTTCCTAAGAGCACAGTGGCCTCCATAATCCTGAAATGAAAGACGTTTGGGACGATCGGAACCCTTCCTAGAGCTGGAAAAAACTGAGCAATTGGGGGAGAAGAGCCTTGGTGAGAGAGGTAAAGAAAAACCCAAAGATCACTGTGGCTGAGCTCCAGAGATGCAGTCGGGAGATGGGAGAAAGTTCTAGAAAGTCAACCATCACTTTATGGCAGAGAGGCAAGACACATGAAATCCCGCATGAAGTTTGCTAAAAAAAAAACACCTGAAGGACTCCAAGATGGTGAGAAATACGATTATCTGGTCTGACGAGACAAAGATAGAACTTTTTGGCCTTAATTCTAAGTGGTATGGGTTGAGAAAACCAGGCACTGCTCATCACCTGTCCATGGTGGTGGCAGCAGCATGCTGTCGGGGTGGGTTTTTTTTTAGCTGCTGGGACAGAACGACTGGTTGCAATCGAAAGAAAGATTAAAGTACAGGTATATCCTGGATGAAAACCTTCTCCAGAGTGCTCAGGACCTCAGACTGGGCCGAAGGTTCACCTTCCAACAAGACAATGACCCCAAGCACACAGCTAAAATGACAGAATGGCTTCAGAACAACTCCGTGACTGTTCTTGAATGGCCCAGCCAGCTCCCTGACTTAAACCCAATTGAGCATCACTGGAGAGACCTGAAAATGCCTGTCCACCAACGCTCACCATCAAACCTGACAGAACTGGAGAGGATCTGCAAGGAGGAATGGCAGAGGATCCCCAAATCCAGGTGTGGAAAAACTTGTTGCAACATTCCAAATGAGACTCATGGCTGTATTAACTCAAAAGGGTGCTTCTACTAAATACTGAGGTAAAGGGTCTGAATACTTATGGCTGTGTGATATTTGCTTTTCTTTTTTTTTTTAATCTGCAAAAATTTTGAGTTTTTTTTTCTTTCAATATGGGGTGCTGTGTGTACATTGAGGAAAAAAACATTAACTTAAATGATTTTAGCAAATGGCTGCAATATAACAGTGAAAGATTTAAGGGGGTCTGAATACTTTCCGTATCCACTGTAAATGTATCAATGGCTAGAAAGTCATGGGTGTGCATTATACATAGGAAGGAGGAGTTTCCTGATTTTTGGAGTCAATTTTGGGGGTGCGCATTATACTCGAGTGCAAGAAATTCAGTATTTAAAAAAAATAAAAAACAAAGAGAGGCTTCAAGTTGTTTAATGCTCGTTTAAGTTTGCTTTCAAACTAAACATAAAACTAACTACTCATGTATTTAAAACAACTTTGCCTTAGGAATACCCAACTGGTTTAAGGCTAACAGAACAGAAAACAGCAGAGAAGGGCTAACTATTAGCATGTGTTATAATCCTTTAAGCAATGGCTATTTGAACACAAATCGTGGAGCAACACATGTAGATTGGTAATATAACAATACCCACAGGCATATATTCTATGTCATCTGTGAAAAATGACCAATAGTATTCCATGGTTTACTGAGTCACAGAGTGGTGGTGACTCTTCATTTGTCTGTAGGACTGCATTAGACTGCCCCCAGTGGCCAAGGTGGGAAGGAGGAGTTGAATTGTATTGAAGCATTAAATCATGATGCACAAACTGATTATTTACATTTTACTTATGTTATTACTCTAGGTTTTTATAAAATACAATATATAGAGAAATATATTCATTTTTCAAAAACACCTTACAAAAACCTTTGTTGTTGTTGTTGGCAGGGAGGCCGGAATGGATTAACAGCACTTCCATTCATTTGCATGGGGAAAGATGTCTTGCGTTATGATCGTAGTCACGGAATGAATTAAACCCGTAACTTAACGCACCACTGTGCCTCTCTCGAAGTGTCAATCAAAACATTGACTATTATTACCTTGGTAAAGGTAATAATTCATCCCTGTGGTTCAACTCCATGAACCAAATGGAGAGATTCAGTTGACAAACAGCCCACCCTACAAACCCAATAAAAATCCATAGGTCAAGCGCAGGCTATTTTTGTGAATGTAAAGAAGGTGAGCCGCACAACAATGTACACACTCAGTCAAAAGAGCTCTTTTAAAGCAAGAACAAGCAGTGTTTTCTCTGGCCTTTGGATGGACAGTATTTGGATCTGCAAGTGCATGTGGAAGACCTCACACGCCTCACTTGTTTTCCTCTGATCGTCTCGTGCCAAACACCATCAGTCACATGATCCACCAGCTGCTCTTCTTCAACGCACCAGACACCATGACAAGTAAGCAAAAGCATCGCACAGAAGAGCCCAACTGAAGGGGGACCGATCAAACTCAATAAGTGACTTCTTCGTTTGTCTGATTTCTTAAAGCGTCACATCTTGGACTGAGCAGACGTGTGGTGCTTTTTTTTTTTTTTTTTTTTGTGTGGGCCACGAATCAAAGAGTTGATATAATCAATTCCAACATTGAAGAGCCATTTAATTAGAAATGGCAGAGCAAAGGCTGCGAGACGACATGTAGAATGACATCACCTTGGAAAGCTAAAGATGGGTGTTTCCCCCCCCCCCCTCACTCTGCCCAGGCGCCGTTGTATTTTGCAAAGCAACCCAATTACAAAACAGTTTCATTCTTCTTTATTTCTAGCAAAAGGAATATACCTTATCACAGATATTTGTGAGTGGCTGTCAGATGGAGAGCAAATTCTGCATCATTGTACAGTAGCTCCATCTTCACCTCTCGAAGTAAAAAAGTGAATCTAGGTAACTCCCATTGGATACGGTAAAGAGGCGGAGGAGAGTTGAACATTTTCGTCAAAGCCACCATTCTTGCTGTGAGACAGTCCTCGTTAACAGTCCCCATTGATCGCATATTGATCTGCTTTTCAGTTCAGTCCGGTGGGAGCGTTCTGCGCGTGCACTCTTTTTTCTCAGCCAGGGGGAGAGCTCAGAACTTGAGGCTGAATCCAGGGCCGACTGCAGACGCTCCCTGATTGCTGGTGGTCAGGTGAAAGCCAGTGTCTTTTAGGTCATCATCCCCCTGCAAAGAGAGGAGCCACACAACATGGAAGTTTAAGCATGAGGAAAAACAATAACCCATAATAAGGAGATCACCTTAATACACAGGGAAAGTGTTGGCGAATATAAATAAAGGCACAGTACACCTAATACAATAAATAGTACATGACAAGTAAGCAAAAATCGTGTGACGTTTTTGCATTAGTGACACCCATGACAGTGGAACCAATAAAGTTCAAAGATCAGGTGTCAAACTGATCCAGATTCAGCCCGCTAAACAAAGACTCTCTACTTCACATTTCTTTCTAAAGGGATTGTTTTTATTTGGGCAGACAATCTAAAAAAAATTCTTCCCTTTAACCAGTTTTACAAGCATTTCTTTTCTTCAAATCCCGTAACATAAATTGGAAAGCTCTGGACTAGTGTCACAAACGATACCTTGTATTTCAAATCCATACTGCAAGCTTCCCCTTCGAAGGACTGTTTTGCCTCGAGTGACACGAGTGACCCAACTTAGGAGTTTTAAAGATACGAGCCATCGTCTGGCAGAACTTTTGCTTTGACTGGAGAGCGTTATCTTGAGATATAATAAAAAATAATTAGAAAACAATGAAAAATAACCAATAAATAATACAAATATTTTTAAAGTGCAAAATAAAGTTCAATTCAGTTACTTTGTCAGTCTGTCGGTATACGGTGGGAACGGCATTTGCTTTCTCCACATGTGCGGCAATACACTTTTGAACTTCTTGAGCAACTGGGGTTTAGTTTTATTGACAATGTCGTGGCGGATAAGAGAATAGGAATCATGCAGCGAGGCTGTTTAGCGGTCTCAGTGTGTGCCTTGTTGGGCTTGCTGTTCCTGCTGTGCACGTCTCGACCTTTGGGGGGCAGTGTAGTGCATGCAATGACATACACGCGCACTAACAAAGAAAGTAGTCACGATCAAATATGAATTTAACTTGTTTCTCAAAGTTTGAAGAATATATGCCAGAGTATTGTTATATTGCCTGTTTGCATGTGGTTATACAGCATTTGTGTACCAATATTCTTTATCTTGAGAGATACAAGTGTTACGAGTTCAATGCTCATTTTCGTTAGCTCGCTTTTCATTCTTTGTGTGTTAGTTTTGAGCTAGCGATTTTTGTGAACAAAAACGACAAAATAAGGTCTGTGATGTATTTGACATTCAATAGGTGTAATTATTTTGTTATGAGAGTTAATTTTACGGTGAACTTCAACTGGAGTGTCAATAAACGACTTGGAGCAAGCCGCATTCACTCTCCCTGCTACTATGTTAGCACCTTAGCAACCTGTTGTGATCATGTGGGCTCTCCATGCCGTCCGGGCGCTGCTGCATAGAAGTGCTGGAGCGCAGCATGGAATGGACTGCTTGTAAAAGAGTGGTAAAATCTTTGATTTTAGATCCAGTTCGATCTAATACTCGTTTTTGGCTGACTTCTGACCCATTTCTGATCTCAAAGATCGGATCGGGACACCCCTATACAGTACACTAAAATATTTGCTTGCTACTATTTTCCGTGATTTCTGATTTCAAATTGAATTGGTTGTTGAAACTATATATGACAACAATCAAATGAAGGGACAATTAGGTATATGTAATAAGTAATCAGTATATGGTTTTCACAGTCACAACGGCCCTAAGAGGGAAAACCATAACAACGATGTGGCCTCCCATGAAAATGAATTTGATATACCTGCTATAAAGTCAAACACCCTTAAAATCACACCAGCCAAATTTGCAAACTCTTGGATTAGCCTCTCTCGTGACACTGATTTCAAAACATGTACTGCCGTAGTTTACACTTTACAGTGTTTTCTAAAATGTGTGTACACTTAATAAAGGGTATCATGCTGTCAGTATGACACCGGAACACATTTCTTTAATTGTTTTACAATAAAATTCCCAGAAGGAATTGGGCTTGATCTTAGAGATTCCACTGTACCTCAAATAGACCAGAAAGAGCATAAATTGATTAATCCGCTAATTATGTTACACTCCATTCTTCTTACAAGACATTTTATTTCAAAAGTTACAATTCCGATATATTGGAAATTCAACTTCCTTGTGGGTAGTACCACTGCTGAAAACATTAGGAGCGTCAGGGTGCGCATCATGGAAAACACGAGGAGGAACTAGGCAAGACACAAAGCAGAGGCTTGTCGGCCTTTAATCTATTTAACACAGGCAGCCTTCGGAAATCCTACTAGCTCTACAGTATGTAATGGAGAAAGTGTAGCTTAATGGCCTTACCAGTAGGCCTGTCACGATACTTATTTTAGGATAAATTTCCCCAAAAACTATCACAAACAATAATAGCATTTCTTTTTTATTTTTTGTATGCCTCTGAAATCATTAAAAATAAGGCCCGCCCTCGAGCTGCAGTACTGTGTGGTTGGTCCGCTGAAAGCGCTTGAGATGAGCCCTTCACCTGTCAATCAAATATGTTCGTTAATGTGTGTGTTAATTGAGGACTAACACACACAACTCAGAGCGAGGTGCTGGTGTTTTAAATGACATTGCCACAGTGGAGCGAACTGTGTTTAGCTCCTTAATAAACAGTTAACTTTCCCTTAAGGTTCTCTGTTATGTGCTACGCGCGCCACATAAAGCAAGGCTGTGGATTATTGGACGGAGCCAACCATGGACTGCCGGCATTCCACGAGCCCACTAGCGGCTAGTCCTCCAAATCGCCATCGGCTCACTGCCGTGCGCCACCTCACTGCAACAACGACAATTTATCGAGTCCGAAAACTCTATTGTGCCCATCGAAAGATAGGTCGATGTAGTAAATATCATGACAGGCCTACTTACTAGTGGTGTAACCATTCATTATATCGATGTATCGATTCATTTTCCTACGATTCAACTGGATCGATCTGCGCTCGGCAAGTTAGCCTTCTGAATGAAAATGTATTGATTTAAATCATTATAAAAGTCATCAATCGATTGTATCAATACTAGGAAATAACACGCTGCACTATTTGCATATCTGTTGTTGGCCAATCATGCCAGAGTAGCATCTGCACCACTTGGACACTGACTGAGGAGTATCTGTAACATTTGCACAATCAACATTGTCCCAGATTATCGCACTACTAGTCACTTTAAACTGCATACATCCCTTGAAGTCTCGGCGCCCTTTGCACAATGGTCATTCCACCGGACTGTTGCAATATTAGTCATTCAAACTGCTCTAAGTGCTAGAGGACTCTGCAACTTTTTGCACAATTGTAAAAATTGCCTTTAAAGCTGGTTAGCTTAGGTTTGCTCGTTAGCCACTAACAGAGAAGAGGCGTTTGTGATCAACCCATTACTCAGCAGAGCTCAAGTAGCAGGTTTGTTGTTGTTGTTTGTTGGTATTTCTTTCACAGTTACACTGGATGAATTTTGAGCTAAAAAGTTACTGAATTGGTTTCAAACCACTGAATCGTTTCAGGTTGTAAATGAACCAATATCGTGCTTGAAGCAAACTGATAACCAGGAATCGCGATACGAATCGAATTGTTGCCAAAACAAATTGTTAAACCCCTACAACTTACCAGTTTCCTGTAGTTAAGGCCACCCTCGGGTGGCTGAGGGCTGGTGCCTCTCTTTACCCTCTGTTGCTCGCTCTTAGCTGGCCAGGTAGGGAACATGGACGGTTCGATGGGCAGCGGAGTCTCGCGGAAGTACTCGTGCTTGAGCGCCTCGTCGGACAGGATCCTCTTACTGGGACAGTAGGTGAGAAATCTGAAAGATAATCAACAGTCAGTTCATGTGGAGATGCAGGCCCAGGCACCTCAGATGACCCTTTAATTTCAGAGCAGTCATCTTTGTGGCCTGACAAAAACTGTTCAATAACACAGTGCAATAAAAACAGGAGTTCAGGACAATCAGAGGGGCTGCAAACCAACACACCAATGGGAAGTTAACTGAAACATGTAAAAATTGCCTTTGGGGAACGTTTTTGTGTGTCATCGCCTATAGAAATTCTGGTCAAAAAACACCTTCAAATTAGAGTAAAATAGTATAACTTAATTATTACTCAATATATCTCCTCAACCGTTTTGTCTGCTACTTGGGGAACCCCTTCTCCGATTAGCTGACAAGTTTCAGTTAAAAATATCCACCAATAAGCTCGTACAGTCCAAAATTCATTGTCTTCCCCATGTAGGTGACCCCAAAAGGTTTAAATGAGACATGAAACCAAGATGAGCGAATCAGATTCAGAAGAACACTTCTGTGCCCCATGATTGATGCTGACTAGACGGAACAATTACAAATGAGATGCAACGACTAAGGTGGACCAGGATTCAAAAGGCAATCCTGGCATACAACATACAACACGTCACATGTTGAACACACTAAAGGCCGGCGCACGACTGTACACTTCAGAGTAAAGAAACATTTACCATTAAAAAGCAAGGCCCTATATAGCATTGCTGAATATCCGGTTGAATTGACTGGGAGGTCACTTTATTACACACATCCTACACTCACATAGTGCCAATAAGCAACCGTAAATGTGAAATGAGCATAAATGTTAAATAACACATGCATTGAACAAACTACTGGTAACATAAACACACAATAACAAAGATGAACGTATTTTTTTCCTGTAATTATTAAAATTTGCATGTCGCAATGAATTATGGGAACCGCGTGGCTTTTCTGTCATCATTCTAGCTGCTAATAGCCCAAACGGAGCGTCCCTGTTGTCGCCCAAACTCGCTGCTTTCCACTGCTCCTGGGTGGAATGCTTGTTGCATGCTATTTTGAAGCAGCCGTCCCAACTACCTACGAGCTACAGCTAACGTGGCTAAATACGATGCCGAGCCACGGAGGTCAACTTGTGGCTCGCGTCCGTTGTCAGAGCAGCATAAGTCACTAATCATCGCCTCAACGACAGCGAATAAACTACACTTTTAGACAAGTATTGTAATAATGAAGGACAGGCGGAGGATAAGACAAGAGAAAGACGGGAAAACTGTGTTAATCGCTAAACTACCACATGACGTCGCAAAACACCAAAATAAGTGATTGGGTTGTACAGTACACTTGTCATGTTAGTCTGGGTGGAACCACGTTTTAGTGGGGATTAGCCACCGTTGAAGAGCAAAATAGCAGGCAAATTGGTATGTGTTTAAAGAGGAAATTACTGTTATATACAATTCTAGACAGCCGTACAGGGACCGGACACCGGAAAGGAATTAGTACGTCACCTCTTCTATGCCACTTGAGAAAATGAACCTTTAATTCAAAAGTACGTGAATATAATAAATATTTATAATATAACCTGTATTAGTCCCACAATGGGGAATTTTGCATCGTTTCAGCAGCATTAGTGGATACAGGAAATAGAGAAATAGCATGCAAGAGAAGACATTTAGCTGCAAATGTCTCCGGCATTACAAGTTCGATGCAATAAATGCATTAAAAAACAAATATTGAAACCATAATTTATTAATGATTACAGAGTAATAAATATGTTGTGAAATTGAACAGCATGGAATTTTTTCCCTATTACATCGTGTTGTTATAATTGTTGTGGGGTATTTGCGACTGTTGTTGTTTTTGTTGTTTATATGTTTTTTGTAATGGTGTATTGCAGTGTAGAGATGGCAATGGTAGATGTGGACTCCAGGAAAAATAGCTAATGGCGATCCAAATAAATGATATGAAATGATATACTGCAATAACAGTCCCACAGTAATGTTCTTGACATATTATTAAAAATATCGAAATTCAGACATTGTTTGGAACGTGAATTTCTATAGGTTGGGAGCTCTGCAGTCATAGCCATAAATGCAATTTTACTCATAATTGGCATAGTTTTATAATTAATAATTGGCAGATGATTTATTTTCATATTTTATTTAATGTAAAGCGCATTGTCTTGCATTTTTGTTATATGAAAAGCGCTTACAAATAAATTTTGATTTATAATTTCTTTCAGTGTTTCTGTTTTTGGCCTTGGGGTCCCCAGTTTGGGTTTTCATTTTGGTACATCACTACTGTAAATACTTGTGGAAATGTTGGAGGAGGGTCTTTACATCAGGGTGGGAACATTTCAGTTTGGAGATTCTGTTAACACTTGAATGTTAACTTGTGATTGAACTCGACTGCATATCAAAGTCCTCCTTGGATTTTAAAGGTTTGCAGGCACGAGTGTGTGATAATGCAAACAGATCCAGTTGCCAACATATACCTTTGAACCTTTATTCAGTGGTTCTTTCTGAAGCTTTTCAAACAAGAGGTTTTTTTATGCATCAACCTCACATGCACCGAATCTCCCCTGGCTGTCTTTTCATGGCTGGAAGGCTGCCAAAAACTTCCAGTGAACTTGATCCTCAGACTGCACAGTGCAGGTTTGTCTTGTACAGGTGCAAGCAACGGCTGTGTGGGTGGGAATGTCTCTCTTCCTTGCAACTGCCCCACAACACTGACTTGCCCAAATGCATTGCTCTTGGGGATAAAAAGTCCGTTATCAAATGTATGTTCGCATAAACATTTTCTAGTAGTATGGAGTGTCGCCATGGTGAGTGGATCTGCGAAACAGAACATGGGGATGGAGCTGAGGCATGGTGATGAATCACCGGCCCGCTACTGTTGTCATGTTTTCAGTGAGGCGGCCAAAAAAGCACGGAGCGAATAAAACGCTCTGGAGCCACGGAAGGAAAGAGCAACGTAAGAATACATTGATGTGAGAGAGCTTTTTTTCCACTGTTAAATCCTGCTGATTGTAAATGATGTATCTGTTTGATATTTGCCTGCGGCTCACATCTGATTTTGGTATTCTGTCAGCAATGACTAAAACACTGTCAAAGATTTTACCTCACGTCATTTTACAAAATTACCACACAAAAATAATATTTTTCATGATGTTTGACCAGAACATAAGCCCCAACTTAAAAGGTTCCATGGAGAGTCAAAACGCAGTGTGTAGGTTTGGGGCCCAGTGTTGCCTTCAATATGAGGAAACAAAGAGCTTTACATTAACTCACTTGTTCATTAAATCGAAGCCCTGGTCTGAAAGCAGCGCACCAAAGCGCTTTCGCAGGTTATTGTAGGGATACTCTGTGAAGGACGTCTTCTTCACAATAGGCAGCTCGTTGTAGCCTGGCCAGATTTTCTCACTGGGTGACCCCAAATCCTAAAGACCACACAAACAACATATGAAACCCTGAGTGGCAGGGCAGATGGATATTTCCACTCAACCAGACGTGTACAAAAGCTTCATCACAGGTGATGACAGCAGAATAATTTGAGAGGTCTAAATCAGTCCAAACACATTCAGACAACTAGTGTGGCCTTCTCACGTTCTTCCCTGGAGCCGCTTAAATCACGCAGCTCCACGCTGCGGTACGCTGCAGAGCTGCACTGTAAGCTCACTACTGTGACAGATACGGAGGATTCACCGGCTCTAAGCACCTTTAATGGGGCTGATAAATCAGAACCTTTACCTTGAATATTTTATTCATTTGGTCAATTTCAGATTTTCCAGGAAAAAGAGGTTTCTGGGTGAGGAGCTCGCCAAATATGCAGCCCACAGACCACATGTCGACAGCTGTGGAGTACTCCTGTAGGAAGGAGAAAAAACACAGTGGCAGTCCATAAAAACATAACACAGACAGTCTGCCTGGCACATTTCTGCTTCGGTCTGTCTCGCCTGTGAAAGTGGATGTGCTGTGACGACCGCTTGGACGTTTACCACGTGTAAATCATCTTGTGCAAAAGTCAAAATTGGGTTTCCATAAGCTAAGTGATTCTCAGATGTTGGATTATATTTGGAAATATATTTTGGGGGGGAAACAATCAGTGGTGACGACATTATCCCCCAGTTAAAAGTGCAGTAGTATTTGTACTGGCGTGAGACCGATTGCCGTGCACGTGGCTGGTGAAGATGCGCTTTTTACCTTGGCTCCGAGCAGCAGCTCTGGTGATCTGTACCACAAGGTCACCACAACAGGAGTGTAGGGCTTCAGGGGCGATCCATACTCACGGGCTAAACCAAAGTCACCAACCTAAAATAAAGATATATTATTGGAAATATTGGAAAAGAACAATTCTCTAGTCCTTTATCCCAAATATACTCTATGTAAGTACTGCTACAGGGAGAAAAAAAAGCGCGCCTAATTTCAAAGCCAGCCCACCTTAAGAATGCCCTTGTGGCTAAGCAGCAGGTTGGACGTCTTCAGGTCCCGGTGGAGAATCCAGTTATCGTGGAGATGACGGACTCCTCGAAGCAACTGAATCATCAGCGTCTTGACTTCTCCTGCAAGACGGTTGAACAGCACCGTTTTAGCGCGCAATGACTGCGGTACGCATCATTTGTACTCATCAAGATGGTAGATCACCCGGGAGGAAAGGCTGCTTCATGGTTTCCATCAGACTCTTGAGGTCATGTTCAACATAGTTCATCACAATGTAGATCTTGTCCATGTTGCTTCCAACAACTATTTCCTACAATGGATGATAGATTTTAAGCACTTAAAGGGACCAAATGCCTCTGAAAAAGGACATGAAAAAAAAAAGATGAACACAAAAAGTCCACTCACCCTCACTGTGACGATGTTGGGGTGCTGAGCTTTCAATATGGTATTGATTTCTCTCAAAGATGTGATGGGGAAGCCCTCCTTCTCCTTCTCCATCTTAAGCCTTTTTAATGCAACGATTTCATCTGCAAACATGAGAGCATATATTCCATCAGTCTACACATCTGAGCTATTACACCTAAAGCCAATGAGCCCACATCACATTTACTCCCATACCTGTCTTTTTGTCCTTCGCTCTGTACACCACACCATACGTCCCCTCCTCAATTCGGTTCAGACACTGGAATTCCTCCACACTGCGACAACCCTTAAAAACAACAACACACAATCACATGATGAACAGCTCCACATGGAATCATCACTCATGCTGTACATTTCTACTTGGTGCAATTAAAAATGTAATCAATCGTCAATATTATCAAAATACCGCAAATGCAAACAAGCAAATTAATGACAGCACCGTCAAAATGGCATCCATCAAATACAGTGATGCCTTGAATTACGAGTTGACTTTGTTCCATGACCACACTCGTTACTCAAAACACTCGTATCTCAAATAATCATTCTCCATTGAAATGAATGGAAAAGCTATTTATCCATTCCAGCCCCACATTGAGCTCCTTCTGGTGTGCGCACCTTGGCCACCAGGGGCAGTACATACAAACAAAGACATACGAAGAAGACAGTCACAACGAAGTAAGCTGCAGTTATAGATGTTTTTGCAGAGGATAAAGAATATGCCTGTGAGTACTGTTATATAGTCTGTCTACATGCGTAGCTTTGCCCGTGTCTTCAAATAGCTGTTGCTTTAAGGGGTATGACACTGTGACTATTGAGCCTATTCGTTAGCCCGTCTATGACATTTTGCATCGTGTGTTAGCATTAAGCTAGCGGACTGAAACGCTAAGTTACGGTTGTTTTAAATACACAAGCTTTAATTCTCTTTGCTTTGTTTAGTTTGACAATGAACTCAACTGGGAGTTGCAAAAAACAGCTTGAAGCCTCTTTTTTTGAAGAATTAGTCACTATCTGCCAAACTGCCGCTTGTTGTAAACTGATTTAAGTTTACTGCCAACATCTAACGCGCTTATCTCAAATGTTTGCTCGCAAATCAAACCAGCAGCAAAAACAAACCAAAAAAAAAAAACATCAGCTTAGGGGTGGCTCACATTTAAAAAAAAAACCCAAGTTGAGCCACTCAAAACTCAAGGCACCATTGTGATTCAACAGTAAAAAATGCATATTTAATAATAACAGCCATTATATATCCATTTTACACAAGTATATAACTACTCCATTAAAATATATATACCTATTTGAGGTGTTTACTCAGTCAAGTGGATGTAAATAATTAGGGTAGCGCATCCATAAGAGCAGAAGCTACTATTTGGAGAAATATAATCGTCGTCTTCTTGTTCTTTTCCTTTAGGGGTTGCCACAGCGCGTCATCCTTTTCCATGTAAGCCTGTCTCCTGCATCCTCCTCTCGAACACCAACTGCCTTCATGTCTTCCCTCACGACATCCATCAACCTTCTCTTTGGTCTTCCTCTAGCTCTCTTGCCTGGCAGCTCCATCCTCATCATCCTTCTACCAATATACTCACTATTTCTCCTCTGGACGTGTCCAAACCATCGAAGTCTACTCTCTTTAACTTTGTCTCCAAAACATTGAACCTTGACTGACCCTCTGACGAGCTCATTTCTAATTTTATCCAACCTGGTCACTCCGAGAGCGAACCTCAACATCTTCATTTCCGCCACCTCCAGCTCTGCTTCCTGTTGTCTCTTCAGTGCCACTGTCTCTAATCCGTACATCATGGCTGGCCTCACCACTGTTTTATAAACTTTGCCCTTCATCCCAACAGAGACTCTCTGTCACATAAGACACCTGACACCTTCCTCCACCCGTTCCAACCTGCTTGGACCCGTTTCTTCACTTCCTGACCACAGTCACCATTGCTCTGGACGGTTGACCCCAAGTATCTAAAGCCATCCACCCTTGCTATCTCTTCTCCCTGTAGCCTCACTCTTCCCCCACCACCCGTCTCATTCATGCACATATACAATGGTCTAATATATCTAAATATCTAAGTGTGATGTGTTGACATTCACCTGTAAAGCAGGCAAATATTTGGGCAGCTCCTTCTTCAGCTCCACAGGTGAAATTGGGGGTGAGTCAGGAATATAGTTTCCTTCAGGTGTGGGGGAGCGTGAGTGAGTCTGCGATTGAGGCGTAGGGTCACCATCACCTGCGTCTTCTTCCTCCTCGTCCTCCATCTCCTCACCACTTTCCTCTGTGTCGTGGTCAAAGCGGGATTCTGTTACTGTTGAATGAAGGTTGAAGATGAGGAGCATGTTTGATTTTATTCAAATACTGGGCCCTAATTAGTCTGGAACGGAATCACACCATTCACACAGTGGAACCTCGATAGAACATACTAATAGGGGCGGACGGGCGGGGTCGTCCGATATAGCCGATTGTCCGTCACACCGCTGTTACTTTAGACCAGTAGCTCTTACATGAATTTTAATGAAAATTTTTTCAAAAACTGGTTAAATCAGAAATTCTAAGGAAAACAGCACGTACTTGACCCCTTACCGTTTGCCTGTAGGCCACACAGAGGGGTCAAGGATGCCACACACTTTGTTCAACTTAGTTTTTAAACATCTGAAAGGAATCGGGTCTGATGCCAGATTTCTGTTTGATGATTTTTCCTCTGCTTTTAAGACAATTCAACCTCATATTTTAATTAGTAGGCTTTCAGAGCAACTTCATTTGAACAAATAATCTGATGGGCTGGATTCTTGACTTTTTAACTAATTGGACACAGAGAGTGAGGGTAAATGTGATTATCTGACCAGGTTTGCTCCTCAACTGGCTCCGCACAAGGATGTGTGCTTTCATCCCCTCTATTGATTCTCTATACAAATATGTGCCAGAGTAGATGTGAAAATAGGAGCATTTTAAAGTATGCAGATGACTCTGCTGTCATTGTTGGTCTTCTCCAGGATGGTGAGACCAGCCATGGTTCGGTCATAGAACTCCTTGCACCATCTAACAAAGTCGTCAATCTTCAATTAAACATATCGACGACAAAAAAAAAAAAAACATCGATTTTAGAAGGTACGCCCACACACACACGACTCCACCTCTATCTATTAAGGGTCTAACAGTGGAAAATGTGCAATCATACAATTGTTGAATCGGCTGAACTTCGAGGCAAATTGTGAAGCTGTGTGCAAAAAGGGGAACCAGCGTTTGTTTTAATTGAGGAAACTGCCTCAATTTCCTCAATTCCATGTTGACAAAACCATGGCGAAATTATTGCGCGTTTATTGAATCGATTTTATATTTTTCTCGTGTCATGGTATGGAAATGTATCTTTGAAAAACTAAAATTCCTTGAACCAAATAGTTAAATGGTCTAGATGACATTGTTGACGTACATCATAGAATCATCATAGACGATTCGCTTTCATGAGCTGTGAGGAATTAGTGTGCTTCCTAGTTACAAATCTGTTGCCAAAGGCAAACGGCTTGACAACAAAACTGTTACGGTACCAAAAATAGCCTGTTCCAGACTCGAGAGACTTGTGTTTTTATTCCTCAGTTAACACAGCAGCATTGCCGCTCTCTCTCTCTCCGGAGCGCTCTATGGACAATAGAACCATCATCACATGGCTGCCACATCCATGCCCCACATTCAACATAGCCACAATGTAGGCACGGGGAGGGGGCAGCACGTCTTTTGGTATTGGATCTAGTCATATTGTATGTGTGGGACCCGGAAGTACATCAGTCCCATTCTCTGCCTTCCTTGCGCCACAGCGCCAATAAACAACAGCGGCCAACTCTGAAACTAACAGACTTTGTCAACGGCATTTTAAGTGACAAATGGAAACTATTTTCGGACCCATTGTTCAGTCCCGACGATCCGTTTTATCCAATATCCGTTATATCGGGGTCTGTTTCATCGAGATTCCAGCCCTAAGAGTGGTTTGGGTGTTAAACTACTCTTTAACTATAATATGCAGTATCACACTAGTGCTTTCCAAACTGTGGCAAGTAAAAGCGTCTGCGGTGAGAGAGTGAATCTGAAATTGATTACAGGCGTCTCTTGCTATGCTCAGAAACATTCAGCGGTCTGCCTTCTCATTTACATTTGGATCACAGATGTGCCCGCAGCAACAACATTTCAAAAACCCTCATGTGGTACATGTTAAGTACATTTTGTTATTCAAACGTAATTTATTGAATTATTGACCAATCAAATAAATTATGACTATTAAGTCAGATGTACAAAAATAAATAAACTGCAGAGTATAAGGAACAGAATAAGGATGGCCTAAAATATATGGTGGCCAGTGGTTACGCAAGCCATAACTAAATGATCAAATAATTACATCGTGATGAAATGTTCAATAATAACATCAGTGATTGACCTGCAGGTATATGATTTCCATTTTCCTGCTCCTCTTCAAAGTCCTCCTCTGACTGCTCCTCCTCACTCACGTCCTCTGCAAAAACGGAGGCCCAACGTTAAACCAAACACGGCTACATACAAATCACACTTCATTCATGGTACAATGTGAAATTGTGAATTACCTGCACTCTGCTCAGACCTATCTGAGCCTGAGACTGACTCTCCCTCCTCCTCCTCCTCCTCATCATCCTCCTCCTCCTCCTCCTCCTCCTCTCCTTCATCATCTTCACCATCAGTCTTGCTGCTGGACTCCTCTTCCTCCTCCTCTTCCTCCTCAGAGCCAGATCTTGATGCTACATGAAGAGAAGTGTGAACAAGTGATGATCATTTTCCTGCTTATCACCTGAAGTGGGCATTTTTCTATAGTCCTTGCTCTGTCAATCTCTTACCTGCGGAAGACCCAGCAGAGCTGGTTTTCCTTTCACTGTCACTGATGTCTTGGAGGTCTGCAAGCAGGTCTTGAACCTCAGGCCTCTCCTCCTTTGATGCTGCAGGCAAACCACGAGTTATGCTAGAGAAAAACTGGGCTTTAACAGTCTCTGTAATCCAGCATTAACGGAAATGGCATAATAATGCCACAAACACACTATTTTTTCGTAGTTCACCGGGTTCCGTTCTCTCCCGAGGAACAAGGGCAGGACTGCGGCTGCGGTGACTTTGTTTCGGCTTCTCACCATACTCGTCTGGTAACATCCGGTGGTGTGAAGGCACTGTAAACCAGAGAGTTTGGTTTAATTTGTGACTGAATGTGAAGCTCCCTTTTAAGAAGTGGGGTTAAGCACTTCAGTTTTACTGTACTTCTACAATGTTGCACTGTGTGAAAGTGACTCATTGACCATTTAAGAGTTTTATTTTGTTACTGCACTAAATGGAATTTGATCTTTTATTATTCAAATTTATTTTTCTTAATTTAAGACAGATTATTTCAACATAATTTGTTTGCATTTTAATTTTGTGCTTCACCACCGATATGCAATAAAAAATTGTTTCTGTTTGCTTGGTTAGAACCGCTGCTGCACTAGACTAATAGCCATAAAAATAAAAATCATCTATTCCGTGCATAGATGTTTGGTCTGGGACCTAAGGTGAAGCAGTTTGTAGCTGCTTGAACAAATCTGCAGAAGGCCAGGGATGGTGACCTTGGCCTGGGGGCTAAGGGAAGATGATCGAGGAATCACCTGAAATGTAGGACGATTATTTGTAATTTTTCAAGGTTTCGAGACTCTCTCACTAGTGGACATTTGGTCTGGGAAAAAGCACTAAAATGCATTAATTGATGATTGAAAGAGTCAAATCAAGTATTTTTTTGGGGGGGGGGTTCCTAATGAATTAAAATCCTGGTTAAACTCATGTTTAATTCCATTGATGTAAATACATGATGAACACAAATGTGAAAAGCAATATGTTAACTACTTACTGTGAGGGTTGAGAATATCGGTTTATTGAAAATGCACAATTCGCAACACTGAGTTCAAAACCAAAATTTGTTTGCACTCAGTGTTAACAGTTTTGTTTGAAACAATGTTTCAAATGCTGTCAAGTGATCAAAGCAAATTTTATTCGATAGCACTTTCATACATTACAAAATGTAAAACTCAGTGCTTTACAGAAATTAAAATGACGAGAAAAACTTTTAAGATGTTTGAGATTGAAGACAAGACTATCTGACCGACGTGTGTTTAACCTATGGATGAAAACAACTTGGTGTGAGTGACTGTGGGGTCTTCTGATTACTGGTGTGTTCGTGCCTTTATATATGTGTGTAGTGTTTGAGAGACGAACAGTGGAATCTTGGCCAAATGTTTGTTAAAAAAGCATTGTTTGATTGATGACAGAAAGATCTGTTGTTCGCTGTGGATACTCTATGTATCTGCGTGTGTGTTATGTAATGCGTTGTGAGCTGCTGCTGCAAGGGAAAATTAAGTTGTGTGAAAATTGGTGGATTAACTAGTGTGACGCTATGATATTATAGAGCAACAGTTTTGTTTGGGTTTATGAAGTAGTAAGAATGAGGCCTAGAGACCTGAAAGGGAGTAGCCTACTGATAACAAGACAGATTCCATCGAGGAAAAAAAACAAAGAGAAAAGTCTTAGAATAGTTGAACTCAACATTCACACAAAATAATATTGATTTAATTAAGTTATTAGATTGGGATCATTATCAGTGTGTATTCAAAGTTAAATGTGCAATTTGAACAAATTCAACAAACATTTAATCCTTAAAAGGATTGTTATATGCTGCAACCTGCAGTCATGAATTTGCACTGCGGTCTGTTTTTATGTTGTGTTGTCTGTTCTCTTAACCAAAACATTGCACATTTCTCTGGCAGAGCAAACTTCTGCGCGATTAGCAAACATCTGAAGTGTGCCCTGCAGGCCTCCCCCACTCTTGGGCTTCCTGATTCATCCAAGCCCTTTGTTCAGTTTGTGGACGAGCGTCATAGCGACCTCCTTCGCCTAGTGGAGTATTTCCCTTTGTCAACTTGATCTGGTGGCACAGCGCCTTCCTGCGTGCCTTCTCGCAGCGGCCGCCTGTGAACAGACTATTCTCGCCACACATGACTACATGGGGTATTCTCCATTAACTTTGTGTATTTCTCATTGTGTAATTCTAATTTACAGGAGCAACGCTCTTCTCACCCATCTGCTGCGCGTTGGCTTCGCTACAACAACTGTTGGGTCACTCCTATGTGACGGCTACTCTTAGCCCTGCCACTCTTATGCCTCTGCCTGACGAAGGGGAGCCCCACACTTGTGTCTCCGACTTACAACAGCTCTTCACACTTTGTGTCGATCTTATCGACACACCTTTGCAAAACTCACTTATTTTTTATGTTGATGGCTCCTTGTCACGACACCCTGACACAGGTTCCTGCCGCAGCAACTTCGCTGTTGTTGATGACTTCCACGTTGTGACTTCCTCACCGCTCCCTTCTCATTACTCGGAGCGAGCGGCTGATTTGATAGCGCTCACTGAGGCCTGCCGCCTAGCAGAAGGTAAATGTCACAATCTACTAGGACTCTCGTTATGCCTTCGAAGTGGTTCATGACTTCAGCGCCCTCTGGTGTCATCATAACTTTTTGAAATTTGATGGCAAACCTATTCTTCACCATGACAAGGTTGCTGCTCTCCTCAACGCTATACTACTCCGTTCAGTTATCGCTGTCTGCAAATGTACAGCACACACAGTCTGCTGCCAAGGCTGCCTCACTAACCCCCTCCCTCACATGCCCCTCTTCTTCTCACTGACCTTCACTCACTGTCCACTCCCACTGAACGCACTTTGTGGCGACAGTTCGTGGTGTCTTTTGTGGATGGTGTCTCGATGGGCCCGAATGTAAGCCTTGCCTCCCTCGTCGTCTGTTTTTTTTGTTATGCAAAACTGACACATGGGTTGACACTTGGGTTAGACCATGTGTCTAAATGAGGGATTGTTTGCTGCAGTTCAGAGTCAGTGGTTTACGAAGGGCTTTTGCAGCTAATGATGGATTTTGTAGAACTGACACCCTGTAAAGGGTGTCTAGTTATGGGAGACATGTTTTCGAAATGGATTGAAGTATTTCCAGCAAAACATGCATCAGGATCTACGATGGAAAAAAAAAAACACTGACCAAAATTATTCCCAGATGGGGAATCCCTGAAAAACTTTCCTCTGATAATGGCACACAATTTCTTAAATGAAGTGATGACCCACTTCAGATAGGTTACAATTTGACCTCAGAACACATTGTAGTCACCACCCAAACTCTGGTGGTGCAGTTGACAAAGAAAATGCGATTTTGAAATTCAAATTATGTAACTGTTGTGAAGACACTAAATAAAATTGGATTAAGTGCCTACCAATAGTGTTGATGTATATGAGAATAGGCGTGCGTCCTAGGCACAATTTATCTCCCTTTGAGATCCGCTTTGCAGGGCCTCTAAATGTCGTATTGAACCCTCCAGGCTTGCCGATGGACACACATCTTTGCGAAGACAACATGATCAGGTTTTGCACGTCTTTGACTAATTTGCTCCACAAGTCTTCTCCGCACTTCCCAGAGCGGCTGAGGGATCCCCGCACAACATCAAACCTGGCGACTTTGTGTTGATCAAGAACTTCTGGCGAAAGACGTGGAGACATAAGCGCTGGTTTGGGACCTTTGAAGTCCTCTTGCACCTTCCATGGTCTCAACTTCTCCTCCAAAAGCCCGGCCTGATAAAGCTGAATACTGACCGCGACCGAAAAGGAGCAGCTTGCTGGATAAGATCGACGAGGCTGAATAGTCTCGACAGACTGTTCACTTTTACGATACACTTTAAACTACAATCAGGGCTGGTAACTGATTGCAAGGCGACACTCCAGCAAAGTGTTGCAAGTTGATAGGTCGTAAGATGAGCAGAAAATACGTCATGACCTTCAAGCCGGGCAACGATCCATCACCTCAACTGTTGCGCGCGCATTACACGCACTTGGGCACTTTCATCCTGCAACAAGGCAGAAGAAAGACGACAACGACTTCTCCCGGGGGTTTCACCCCCCTCCTCTATGGTTTAGCACTAATTGCCACAATTTTGTATCTTACGAGACATGACAACTATGACGAGCTTCTTTGGTTACATGCGCTCGCCACTACCTATGTTCATTTCACTTCCTACAGTATATGTATGCTTGGTTTCTTTACACCCTTCATGTGGCATGGCGCTCACATTCGTTCTAATTGCTATATTTGTTTTTTCATGCCGCTGCAAACCTACATGTGGTGCCTTCCCCAGTTCCGCAATTTATCATCACTCTTTCCTTGCACCTTAACTTCCTTTATCAGTCCACAGTACCTTAACCAAACCGTCCTTGAGGTTCTTGATTCTAGCTGGTTCACTGGACACGGTTGGCAGGCTTGGCTACATCTTGTTTTCTGTGTCGCTCAAGGAAAAGATAACTGTGAACAGGCCTTTCTTCCTTGACTCCCTCCCATTTAGGTTTAACTGTGCGTTTGTTCTTCCGTGTTCTTAAGAGACAGGGAGACGCACGGGGCAACAGAAGGTTCCTCTCTTAACTCTCTCTTTGCAAAGATTTCATTAAAATGACAAAAGAAAAATTGTTTCCTGATTTAATTCCAAAATACGAGGCATCCCATTTGACAGTTCTAGTATAAAATTGTCGACTGAATGTCGACCCAACCCTCCAAGGTTACTGGCCAGATTCAACTACTGACCGTCTCGTCGACCCTCTCGTTCTTTGCGTCGCTCATCGGCCCTCCTTTCTCGGTCCTTCAGCTCTCGTTGGTCTTTCTGCTGCTCACGCAGTTTTCTGTCGCGCTCCCGCTGCCGCTCCTGCTGTTCCAGACGGTCCCTGTGGTCCAAAAAAAACCCAGGAGAATCCAGTCGGGGTCTGTCCGGACAACCAGAAGCCCAATTTTGTCAATGCAGATTTTAGAAACGTTATTACTACAATGCATCACAAAGTTAGGACCGCAGAGGTGCTAAATAACTGACACGGCTATACTTAATGTTCAAACCTCTGTAAACTGTAGTCTATTGAGCGCACCAGTATGTAAGCCGCACGCGCTAAATAAAAAGAAATCATCTTTAAACTATTTTCACACAAGGTTTACAAGCTGCACATATTAATCATAATGTGATGGCCCTTCTGATGCGCACACCTTAGCCTGAAGCTACCTTCAGTAGTGTAAGAGAGTTCATTGATGACGGCAACAAGAAGTACAGTCAGCAAACTAAAGTCACGCTTAACTCCAGCAGTTCTAATTGTTTCCACACAGCAAAGAGAATAATGTGCAGTGGGAGAAAAAATTATGTGAACCCTTTTGAATTTATTCTGCATTGGTCATAAAATCTATCGTCATCGAAATCACAAGAATAAATAATCTGAGGGGCGAAGAAAAAGTAAGTGAACCCGTGGATTTAATAACTGGTTGACCCTCCTTTGGCAGCAATAACCTCAACCAAACGTATCCTATAGTTGCAGATCAGACGATCAGGAGGATTTTGGAACCATTCCTCTGTACAAAACAAGATACCTGGGATGGCTGATGTGACTCTTGAGGTCATGCCACAGCATCTCAATTAGGTTGAGGTCAGGACGTTGACGGGGCTACTCCAGAACACGTATTTTCTTCTTCTGTAGTGGGCCTCTTTGGCTTATTGTTCTCTTGTAACACCCATCTCCTTTTCAGCTTCACCTGTTCTCCCACAAACCCCATTCTTGCTTCATTTCTTTAATGTATGGTAGATGGATGGTATATTTTTTTATGTATGGGAGATTGTCAAAAGAGATGTAGGCAATGGCATGTGCCCATGATTTCTGGAAGTCTTCAGCTCAAATAAGTTTCTTTTTTACCTTAATGAGCATTCTGCACTGTGTGCTTTCCGTCATCTTTACAGGATGACCACTCCTTGGAATTAAGTCCTGGATTGAAATGCTGTGGTATGACCTCAAGAGAGCTTTTCACACGAGACATCCCAGGATTCTTGCTGAACTGAAACACTTTTGGAAAGAGGAATGTTCCAAAATTCATCCTGGTGGTCTGATCTGTAACTTGAGGTTATTGGTGCCAAAGGAGGGTCAACTAGTTATTAAATCCATGGGTTCGCTTACTTTTTCCTCCCTGTCCTGTGAATGTTTACGTTATTTAAAAATATATATATTAAAACGTAATTGTTTTTGTGGTATTAGTTTAAGCTGTATTTATTTTTGCAATTTAGATTAAGCTCATACTACATTTTGTGACCAATTTATGCAGAAATTTAAGAAATTCTAAAGGGGTCACATACTTTTTCCTCCCACTATAAATGCCTGAGAGTATTGTAGGATGTTTTACTTGTACCTGTTACTGTCATGTTTATGCTAAAGTAACAGTTGTTTGATGGTTTAAAATGACCACAAAAGTGATTTCTGCTAGTCCATCTGCTGCGTTTCCTATCTGCCGGACATACAGTCCCCTCCAAAAAATATTGGAATGGCAAAGTCAATTTCTTTGTTTTTGTTGTATAATGAAGACATTTGGGTTTCAGATCAAAAGATGAATATGAGACAAAAGTTCAGAATTCAAGCTTTTAGTTCATGGTTTTTATATCTAGATGTGTTAACCAACTCAGGACAGAGCACCTTTTGTTTGAAGCCACCCACTTTTCAAGTGAGCAAAAGTACTGCAACAGAAATTATTAAGTTCAAGTGAATAATATTTATTATTTGGTGGCATAACCCTTACTTGCAATAACTGCATCAAGCCTGCGACCCATTGACTTCAGACTGTTCCATTCTTCATTTGAAATGCTTTTCCAGGCCTTTACTGCAGCCTCTTTCAGTTCTTGTTTGTTTCTGGGGGTTTCTCCCTTCCGTCTCCTCTTCAGGAGGTAAAAACCATGCTTTATTGGGTTAAGGTCTGGTGATTAACTTGACCAGTCAAAGACCTTCCACTTTTTCCCCCTAATGAAGTCCTTCGTTGTGTTGGCAGTGTGTTTTATGTCGTTGTCTTGTTGCATGATGAAGCTTCTCCAAATTAGTTTGGATGCATTTTTCTGTAAATTGTCAGAAAAAATGGTTTTGCCGACTTCAGAATTAATTCTGCTGCTACCATCATGAGTTACATCATCAATAAAGACAAGTGAGCCCGTTCCTGAAGGATCCATGTAAACCCAATCCATGACATTACCTCCACCATGCTTCACAGATGAGCTTGTGTGTTTTGGCTCATAAGCAAATCCTCTCTCTCTCTCAATATTTTCGCCTTTCCATCACTTTGGTAGAGGTTAACCTTGGTCTCATCAGTTCATAAAACTTTGTTCCAAAACATTTGTGGCTCTTCTCTGTACTTTTATGCAAAATCCAATCTGGCCTTCCGATTCTCTTTGATGAGTGGTTTGTATCTTGTGGTATGGCCTGTTTATTTTGTCTCTCGAAGTCTTCTTCGAACAATGCATTGTGATACCTTCACCCTTGCCCTGTGGAGGTTGGCAGTGATGTCACACTGACTGTTGTCTTTGGGTGTTTCTTCACAGTTCTCACAATGTCTCTGTCATCAACTGCCGTTGATACCCTTGGCCGACCTGTTCGACGTCTGTTGCTCAGTACACCAGTAGTTTTTTTTCTTTTTCAGGACATTCCAAATTGTTGTATTGGCTATGCCCAATGTTTGTGTAATAGGTCTGATTGATCTTCCCTCTTCTCTAAGCTTCAAATTTGCTTGCTTTTCTCCCATAGACAGCTCTCTGTTCATGTTTGTTTAATGACAAATGCAGTTGTCACAGGTGAAACACAAAGCCAAAAACAAGCACTATCTAATGTTTAAGCAATCAATCTAAAAGGCAACACCCGAGCCACTAGAAACACAACGTGTTCCAATACTTTTGCTCACTTGAAAAGTGGGTGGGTTCAAACAGAAGGTGCTCTGTTCTGAGTTATTTAACACATCTAGATGTAAATACCATGAATTGAAAGCTGGAATTCTAAACTTGTGTCTCATCTTCATCGTTTGCTCTGAAACCCAAATGTCTTCAGTATACAACAAAAATAAAGGAATTTACCTTGCCATTTCAATACTTTTGGAGGGGACTGTATGTGAAACTAATAATAAAGCAAGTTATACTAAAAAGTATTTTGATGCTTAACGCAAGAACACTTTGCCTCTCATTTTAGACAACTGCTAGCTATCTGCCGAACTAAACACTACACGTTCAGGGAAGGGCAGAATACATGCAAATACGAGAGAAAACAAAAACTGGCAAATGTACTGTATGAAATAAAAAGGGAGAAAGAGCACAAAGTAACAAGTGAAAATACAGCAAGTGCCACAACAAAAGTACCCATCCATTCTCTTAACCGCTTATCCTCACTCGGGTCGCGGGCGTGCTGGAGCCTATCCCAGCTGACTCTGGGCGAGATCCGGGGTAAACCCTGAACTGATCACCAGCCAGTCGCAGGGCACACATAAACAAACTCACATTCACACCTACAGACAATTTAGAGTCTTCACTCGACCTACCATGCATGTTTTGGGGATTTGGGAGGAAACCGGAGTACCCGGAGAAAACGCACGCAGGTACGGTGGGAACATGCAAACTCGATAAAGGCGAGGCCAGATTTGAACCCTGGTCCTCAGAACTGTGAGGAAGATGTGCTAACCGTGCCGCCACACAACAAAATATGTACAACAAAAATAATGCATTGCGTTTTCCGCATAAAAAGGGTAAGCGCTCTTTTAGAAATACTTTATGTAAATAGCAATAAACACTTCAACATGGAGCTCATCAATTTATGAACTGTAAACATGATTTTGGCAAGTTGAAGAGAGGCTAAGAATAAATGAGAACGTGATCGGCAAAACCCGTAAATAAGCCACAACGTATAAGCTGCAGGGGTTAAAGCTAGGGGAGAAGGCTGTGGCTTTTTTGTGGCAATTTTAGCACGGTGCCTTTTCCATATTGCGTTCACCTCTCTCTGCGTGAATGAGCTCTGGCCTGCTCCCTTCGTTTCTGCCTCTCCCAGTCTTGCCGAGCTTTGTCTTCTTCCCACTGACGCTTCCTGCGATCGCGGTCCCTCTCTTTATCTTTGGCCCGTGCATGCTTCCCTGCTGTAAAGGGAATACCTTCAGTGGATGCAAATATATATTTTGTGCTACAAATGTATGGAATTAGACCCCGCACCTCCCTCAGCAGAGTGACTGCGATGGCGTCTTTTCTCTTTTCTCTTCTCCTCCTTTCTGTGGTGAGATTTTTCTTTCCTTGCAACTTGCTGTGGAGGCTTAATAGCTAGAGAATCGTCTTCCTCTCCTCTGCGTTTAAAAAAAAAAAAAATTATTGTGAGACATTTTGCACCAACAAGGTCTAGTGGAGCTGGTGTCATTTTTACACACCACCACCACAGTAGTTGTAACGTTATTGCTGGGCCGCAATAGAGTTTCAAGTATGATAAAGGATGCATTTTAATCTGCATTTTTTCAGTGTAGCATAAAATCCAGTGTATGTGCAACCCATTTCCACATTGGTCCAAAATTGGTCAAAGCACTTCCTCCTCACTCGAGTGAATGGCGAAGGGGACCGTAACAAAGCACCCGTAGGAACTTGTCTAAAATCTTGTTTTTTTTTTAACACAAGATGTCACCACAGAACCACCAAAGATGACAATAACTCTTTCCTTTCAAAAACACAAGAATAAAACTGTGTTTTTTCATCTTCGCAATATTGCTAAGATACGGCCCATCCTATCCACTCGTGACACAGAGATTGTATTACTCCCATTCTGGCCAACTTGTATTCGCTGCCGGTCCACTTGAGATGTGATTTCAAGGTCATGTTACTTACTCGTAAAATATTACACGGGTTAGCACCCTCTTATCTCTTATATCTTAGTTGTACCGTATGTTCTGTCCCGAAACCTATGCTCGCAAAACTCTTTTGGTGACTCAGAGAGCCAGAAAGAAGTCTGCAGGCTCCAGAGCATTTTCTATTCAGGCTCCAGTACTCTGGAATGCCCTACATGCGGATATTAGAGCTGCTACCTCAATAGGAATGTTTAAATCCCAACTTAAGACTTATTTCTAGTCTTTGGCATTTAGTTAAAGAACATGTAGGCCTGTTTTATTGCTGCTCGTCCCATCTCCTCCCGCCTCAACTCCTGCTTTGAGAGAGGGCTAGGTGACGTTGACCGAATCTGAGGCTCTTTAAATGGACTCTTACGCTATCTTAATGAACATTGTACAGCATCTTGTAATTGGTATGAACATGGTACAGTACCAGACTATGTGATAAATGTCGCCCACTCGACATCCATTGCAGCCTGGTCATCCTGGGAGGGGGATTCCCCCCCCCCATCTGCAGTCCCTTCTCAACGTTTATTTTTACCAAAATGGGATTTTGAGAGTTTTTCCTTGCCCAATTGAGGGATTTAGATTCGGGGATGTCTTCAATCATAGCCAACTGTGGGCCCTTTGGGACTATACAAATAACTACTATACAACTTGCCAATAGCCGATGTTTAAGCTTTGTTCGTGTTTACATATATCAAATTGTATTTGTATAAATAAATTATATGCATGCATTTAACTTTTGTCCGAAGACACTAGCCATACAGATTTTGTTTTAGCTTTCTGCTCTAAATAATCAACGTTATCAAATGGTGTTTTGCGAGTTAGTGCGGCATACACAGGAAGCCCGCTAACTTGTTTTCTGGGTTTGGTCACGTGACGTTCCGCATTTAGAAAATTGTACCCCCAAAGTCCAACGAGCCAAACGTGGTCAATCTAAACAATTTAATAAGTTTTGGGGGGGGGAAAGTCATCCAGTCTCATACAATGGATCGTGTTCGACTTTGGAGTAGGCTTTACACGATAAGCATTTTTGGGGCCGATCAGCGAGTTCAAAAAAACGATTACCGATCCGATCACAAGATGGAGCAATGTGTCTATTTGAATGACTTGTTCATTTAATGTATTTCCTTGTGTATCTTCAAAAGTATTCTCTAGTCAGGTCATGTATTCTAATCAGTCAGGTCAAACAAAAATTACATGAAAAAAATAACGGGCGCTAACTTACTGTAATTAAATTACTTTATTGTAATTAAATGACTTCACACACACCAAAACTTTAGAGCATGATGCGACAGAACGCCAGCATGTTTACGTACAACCGTTACTGCTAGCAATAGCTTGCTATCCTACGTAACGTTTTGTTGCCTGCTTGCGATCAAGCCGATCAGATTGGTGTAAAGTCTACTTTGGAGGCATTGCTGTATTTTGCCGTGTTAACTGATGTTTGGCACTAGCACCTGTCCTCTGTGGAATCTTGACAGGTG
Organism: Phyllopteryx taeniolatus; assembly: GCF_024500385.1. Classification (NCBI taxonomy): domain Eukaryota; kingdom Metazoa; phylum Chordata; class Actinopteri; order Syngnathiformes; family Syngnathidae; genus Phyllopteryx; species Phyllopteryx taeniolatus. The sequence goes on along the minus strand of NC_084502.1, from coordinate 26,360,218 downwards.
TAGGGGGAATTGCGAATTGTTATTTCCATCCTTTGGTCCCGTAGTTCTCCTTCCTCCGGGGTCTCTCGTTTGGCTTCCCGAGCATCCGCCTGTGGAACAACGCTCTGGGAAATCTGGGGTGAAGACAAATTTTTTTTAAAAAGCAGAAAAATAAAGCAGAGACACCGGAGTAAAAAATCAATAAACAAAAATAAATAAAAATAAAGTCAACAGCAGATAGTTAACTTGCATCATCTCAAAATAAAATGTGCACAATACTACTTGTAAATAGACAATATCATATAAAAAGATGACTCAGTTATTAATTACAAGTAGACGATCTTTACATTCTTTTGGTGCTTGGTATCGATTCGTTCTTCGAGTTGCTTTCTGCGTTTTTTCTCCAGTAGTATTTCTTCAAGAGTTTTAACTTTCCAGGTCTCTTTTTCGTCCCCCATCAGCATCCACGCTCCACCACCTACACCACAGCAACACACACGCATTTTAGAAGATTTATTCAATCAAAACCCACACCAGAAAAAGAAGTCAAGGGGGCTAAGGTCTGGTGAACGAGCTCCACTATTGGGACACCTATAGTCACAGACACATATGGGTTCTCAACTGTTCTCACTCTGGGACACGTATTTCCAAATTGTTGCAAAACCACGACCAACTTTTGTAAACGTTAAGAACAGTAAAGAAAATGTATTGTTTAAAAAAAGCTTCTAAAACCATGTATAAATATATTTTGAAACATAACCAAGTGTCAATTTCTCCATCCATTTTCTTGTCATTTATTAGATTTTCACTATTCACACCAGGGCTTGGTCCCAATTGGCTATTCAGGGTTTCCCACATATGCATTTATTTGTGGCGGGCCGCCGCAAATACATTTTGCCTCTATGTGCTCCTTTTGTGTGTCTGCTAATGATACAAAACACTGATTTTTTTTCTGGTACGATACTGAAAACACGTTCCCTCAAACGACTTATCAACAGTATCGATATTTAATTTTGAGAATTGATCTTCTGGTATCAGCGGCATTGACATTTCAGACCGTATCGATCCTTCCCCAAGCCAGTGACGCTGCTCCACTCCATATAATGGAGTCTCGGCATAGCACAAGCTTGTTTTTGTTTGTATTTTTGTGCATTTTCGCTTGGAAACGCCACTCCATGTTGGGAAAAACCTACGTACAGACGTCAGTATCTTCTGAGTTTAAGATTACACCACGAAAAGACTATTACGGAAGCAAACCAAAGCTGCAGTACCGAGCATGGAGAGTGCCCTTACATGTATAACCTTAGTTGGTTGACTCCTTTGTCCACAATTACACTGTTTTAAAGGTGCCATATTTTACCAAACCAACTTTTTCAAGTATTTGGGATGTAATAGGGGCTCTATGGTGCCCGAAATATGAATTAAAATCGTCCACGCATTCCTAAGTTACAGAGGTTTTTCTGCTAAGAGACCTGAAATCAGGTCATTTGAATTTCTCAAGCCTTTCTACGTCACTAGCGAAGCTCTCCGCCTTCCCTTTCCAATCCTGAGCCAGCGCTGTCAACATAAAAAAACATGTGCTCTCACAAGTGGGTCTTTTTACACGGAGGCAACCAATGAGAGGAAAGAGGGCGGTCTGAGCCAAATATGGACAAAGCTGATACAAAACTGGGTCAAACAGAAGTAGCTGTGAGAGGGACCTTTTCTGGACACTCGTATGACAAAACCAAGGTGTTTTTTGAAAATGAAATTTCACCTTTGGGGGAATATTATATGGACTGACGAGATGACACTTGAGCTTTTTGGAAGGTGTGTCTCTCGTTCCATCTGGGGTAAAGGTAGCACAGCATTTCAGAAAAAGAACATCATACCAACAGTCTAACATGGTGGTGGTAGTGTGATGGTCTTGGGCTGATTTTCACCTTCAGGACCTGGACAATTTGCTCTGATTGATGGAACCATAAATTCTGCTCTAACTCATTCAGTTCCAGCCATTTTTAGAAAAGACACATTTCTTTGAGGATTTTGACCGATCTTTCAAGGCCTACAGGATATTGTGTTCTCTGACAATGTACATCCCAAACATATAAAATAAAAGGAAGGACTTTGGTCTTTCAATAGGGAAAAAAATCTTTATCCTATCTTTTCCCGGTATTTAGTTATGTGCAGTGAAACATAGGTATTTTTTTCCTTTTTTTGGCTCTGTCTCAAAAAATGGTGATAATTGACTTTTTGTGAAAAGCAGCATTATGCGACAGTAACATCAATGCTTGTGTATTTTTTTTTTGCTTTTTGTCACATCTCACATCATCAAGGTTGAGAGTGCTGTTTGTCAAATCTAACATGGTGTATAGCTGCCCTCTGCTGGCAGTTTTCGGTAGAAAACAAATGAAACACAGCTTGAAAATTAGTGTATTTACACATCAGACTCTTCTCCAGCCAATTCCTTGAAAAAACGTGTTTGACGAGAAAACTCATCAACGGTAGGGAATGTATTGATTCTACTTGTGACGAGTTAATTAGTCAACGGGACTGAATAAGTTAACAGAAAATCCAAAGGGAGAATGTTCAGCCATCAGTTTGTGACTTGAAGCTGAAGCGCACTTGGGTTCTGCAGCAGGATAACGATCCAAAACACAAGCAAGTCGACTTCTGAATGGCTTAAAAAAACAAAATGGAGTGGCCTCGTCAAAGTCCGCACTTCAATCTGATTGAAATGCAGTGGCATGACATTAAAAAGGCCATTCGTGCTCCAAAACCCTCCATTTTTGATGAATTCAAACAATTCTGCAAGGAAAAGTGCGCCAAAATATCTCCACAGAGATGTGAAAGACTCATTGCCAGTTATAGAAAACACTTGATTTTAGTTGTTGCTCCTGAGGATGGCCCACCCAGTTAATAGGTTTAGGGGGCCGTTACATTTTCACAACTTTTAATATATATTTTTTTCGCAATAAATGAAATCACCATTTTAAAAAAACTTTCAAAATACTTTTTTCACAATACTGTATTGTCAAGCTACCGGAGGTTAGCTCGCCGCCTTGCCCCAAACGCATTAGTGATGCATCCATACAGTCAATTGTTACTGTTTGAGATAGCAGCAGCTGCCACCAACGAGCGAGGAAGCTACTGCCTCATTTCTGCCTTCAATCTTTAAGGCGGCTCCACTGCCCTAACCCAGACAGCTCCGGAGGCATAGTCAAGAGCTGCTCAGGTATTGTACGCGTTTAATTCATCCATCCATTTTCTGAGCCGCTTCTCCTCACTAGGGTCGCAGGCGTGCTGGAGCCTATCCCAACTATCATCGGGCAGTTTCTCTTTTGTATTCATTAATTTCTCTTTAATCAAGCAAAAATATAGTTTATCCAAATAATCGATTGTTTGATAGAATTTTCAGTACGATACTAGAGTACTAAAATATTAGTTACATGCAGCCCTACATTCAACTCCTCTGTTATAATGTATTTTTATTGTTTCATAAAACCCTTGCTTCAGGTCCCTGTGCAATTAAGCAGCAAAAAAAATTGCTCCTCTGACTAAGAAAGTTGCTCCTCAAATGAAGAAATGATAAGCAAAACTGCTCCTCAAAGAAAAAGAAAAAGAAATTCAAGCCGAGATTCGCCCGGAGTTCCTAAAGGCTCTGGATGTTGTGGGGCTGTCTTGGTTGACACACCTCTGCAACATCACGTGGACATCGGGGACAGTGCCTCTTGATTGGCAGACTGGGGTGGTGGTCCCCTTTTAAGAAGGCGGACCGGAGGATGTGTTCCAACTACAGGGGGATCACACTCCTCAGCCTCCCTGGTAAGGTCTATTCAGGGGTGCTGGAGGAGAGGAGGGTCTGTCGGGAAGTCGAATCTCGGATTCAGGAGGAGCAGTGCGGTTTTCGTCCTGGCCATGGAACAGCTCTACAATCTCAGTACGTCCTGGCCATGGAACAGTGGACCAGCTCTACAATCTCAGTAGGGTCCTCGAGGGTGCATGGGAGTTTGCCCAAACAGTCTACATGTGTTTTGTGGACTTGGAGAAGGCGTTTGACAGTGTCCCTCGGGGAGTCCTGTGGGGGGTGCTTCTGGAGTATGGGGTACCGAACCCACTGACACGGGCTGTTTGATCCTCGTATGACCAGTGTCAAGAATTTGGTTCGCATTGCCGGCAGTAAGTCGAATTTGTTTCCAGTGAGGGTTGGACTCCACCAAGGCTGCTCTTTGTCACCGATGCTGTTCATAACTTTTATGGACAGAATCTCTAGGCGCAGCCGAGGCGTAGAGGTGAGGTGTTCCGGGCACGTCCCACTGCGAGGAGACCCCGGGGACAACCCGGGACAGGCTGGAGAGACTATGTTTCCTGGCTGGCCTGGGAAAGCCTAGGGATCCCCCCGGAAGAGCTGGTTGAAGTGGTTGGGGAGAGGAAGTCTGGGCTTCCCTATTAAAGCTACTGCCCCCGCGACCCGACCGCGGATAAGCAGAAGAAAATGGATGGATGGATGGATGGAATGACAGTTTGTGGAAAACTGACATGAGCCCAAAATGGTGGTCATCATTGTCATATTATGTGTCCTCGATGTGCCTTCTGGTAAGAGAGGCATAGGAAGAGTGATGACTGATGAATTTTTGATTGTGTTGTGCTCAAGACCACACTATCCAAGACCAAGACTTGCCCAAGACCAGAGCCTACCGAGACCAAAACACGACCAAGACTTTTGGGGGTGGAGACCGAGTCAAGACCACGACCGAGACAAGGCGAGACCGTGACAAGACCAAAATCATAAAAATCTATTTTAAAAACGATGACAAGGTTGAACAGTTAATGTGCATTCGCTTTTTAAATATTTTTTTTCTTTTAAATACATCTGACAGCCAAAAACACAGTGTCTTCAACTCTTTCAAAAGACAACATGCAAAAAACTAAAATATTCAACAACAACAAGAAACTAATTCTCGCAAAAAATAAAACCGTATTTAAAAATTAAGATTTGAAGAAGAGTTTAGCTGCATTGAAGAAATAAAAGAGACTGCAGCATAGGGTTGGACATCGAGAATCGAGAACAGATTGGAACCGGGATGAACGTTGCGGTTCTCCCGGAATCATTCAAATTAAAAGATTTCGGTTCCAAGTTTCAATGCTTACAGTCTGCTGACCCCGAAGAAGAGAGAGATGCGAAAACCAATGAAGAATGCGTACAAAGACGTGCTTGTGCCCAACGGCGGCGGAGAACAAAAGTATGTCTTAACTCTAACCTTAATGACCAGTCGCCTCAGTGCAACACTTGGAATAAGATTTTATTGTGCAAAGGAGGCTTTCACGATATGTAGAAGTCTGACGGGCGCCCTCCCGCTCTGAGCTTCAGCCTACACCGCACGGAGCTTCAATGAAGTCAACTCTCAGTCAAGTGGGTGAATGAAACAATAAAATATGTCTATGCCAACATTGAGGCAGCTAACAAGGTAAACATTTGGCTGCAAAAGTGCAACCGATGGTTTTTAGTGTTTGTTTTAGTCTTCAAACCAACGTAAGAGCCGATGACAGGAAAAAAAAAAAAAAAAGCTGAACATTGAGCTAAAACTTCACCAAGGATCAAACTAGCAACTTTACATCACAATGAATTGGGACAACATTCACATAAACATCTCAGAGTATCACAAACACTAACCTTAAAGGAATCAACGTTTTATAACATTTGGTTCCATTACTTTCGTTTTCAAAATTCACGAGTTCCGGTGCGTATCCTTCAAAATAAAAGGCTACAAGCTTAAAACAGGAAGTCAAGCTGAAACTTGCGCATATAAAGCATTTGACGGGATAAATAACTATTTTAACAATTCTATATTTAACTTTTAGCTGAAATAATTAATGAATATTAAGTCAATTGGGTTAGTTCCACACACATTGCCTTTTAATTCATAGGTGTGATATTGATACTGGTTATAAGAAACCCCGAACTATTCATTTTAGTGTATGCTGCGGGCTGCTAAGAAAATGGGTGTTCATAATTTGGACACCCTTGATTTAAACCATGCAAACTTTTTTGACCCAGCCCGCTAAAAGAATCGGAATCGAAATGAGGAATCAGGACTGGACACGTTCAAATTCAAACGATGCCCAACCCTACTGCAGCAGTTTGTGACCTAAACGTGCACGGTGGGGTTTCATCATAATTATCATCAACTAAATTGGCTAGTTTTTCCACTCTTTTATGGTGGGGTCGATTTTGATTTGGCATAAAGTGCAACCAAAGTATAATACATGTTTAAAGCATGCTACTGAAACACAGTCATACACAAATTTGACACACACGTGACGGAGCACATTGTAACCTGGTTCTCATCAGGAGTGCATGTGCACCAAAAGTACGCTAAAAGTAAAACTGTTTGTATGCGTGTAAAGTTATCCATTAAAACACATAAATTGACTGAGCACTAAATTAGGTACAGTGTCGCAATTCCCATTGTGTGTTGGGGAAATATTATGCAACATATACATAGTATTGTTACGCAGCGGTGTTTAAACTTTGTCTTGCATCTTGGAGTAAACGTGTCTACTCGCGCTTTTTTTCCCCATGTGCCTTTTACCACAAAGGCATATTTATTCGGCAACTTGGATCAGAAAAAAATGACACATCCATGTCGGGTTCAGCTTTGTAGTAAGTATACTAATCTAGCGGTGTGTCATACACTACGCAGCTTCTCATTGGCTGACCAAAATGTCATATCCTGGAATATCTACAAGTTAAAGCCATTGATATTAACTTAATAAGGAATAGCAACATTGTAACAGAATAATAAACAAGTATACGATGCATATAGAGATTAAATATAAGCATATACTTTACAATAAATTGCCAAGTAACACTACTGTTTGAGTTGGCAGCTGTTAAGTGGCTGTTGGGAAGCCGTAATGCTTTATTTTGAAGGGGTTTTCCAAAATAAAGCAGTTCCTCTTCACGTCAGTCACAACCTTGTGAATGGTATGGTGATTACGGGGGTGGTGGAGAGTTATTAACATGAATTTCATGTCTTTATTTTTTTGACTAAGCACTTCTCCTTATCACATTAATGAAGTTGAAGAATAGCAGATCAGTGCTGGTCTCGACGGAAAATCCCAAGTCCGGCCGGGCCGACACCGAGACTAGACCAAGACTTTTGGGAGCCGAGTCAGACACAATACAAAGACCTTCAAAATGTGGTCTCGAGACCAAGATCGGTCTCGAGTGATACAATACTACCTTTTAGGTTAAATATGTCAGTGATTCAAATTCTGTAGGTTATTATTCTGAAGTTAATGTTGAAATAACAATCCTCAAGCACTCTCTCCATCTCTTTCTTTCTATCCATACATGTGTAGTATGCAGAGTATCCATAAAACAACACTACCAATAACCATAAACAAGACTTGGGAGTTTAAAGTACTCTCGGTCCCACAATCTTGCTCGCTATAACCATAAAAAACTATAGCCGTCCCAATCCCAATATGATCATCCTGCTATTCTTTTTTTTTTGTACCGAAGGTAGCCGGGATGGGCTCCAGCGCTCCCGTGACCCTTGTGAGGATAAGCGGCTCAGAAAATGGATGGATGGATGTATATGCAAGTGAACTTGTCTCCAATACACTGAGATATGTAAAACTGCATTAATAAGATTTAAGCCAGTACATAAAAAAAACTGTGTAATCATATAGGCCAACAATGTACAAAATCCAACAGAAAAAAAGAGAAACAATTTAATTACTTGCCAGCAGCAGATATTAAGTTGTCTGCTCTGAAATATATTAACATACTGTATATGCTTGCTCTCAGTTTGATTATCACAATGAGATCCCCAGAGGCCTATACTGAATAGAAATTTGTTTTTTAAAGATTGTATTATTTTAGTTTTTCGCCCGAAGTCCGTTGGCTGCAGCATACCCGCGACCCTAGTGTGGATAACCGGTGCAGAAAATGGATCGATGTACACTGACTGTACAGCTACAACTGTTGTGATGAAGTTGCGCTGAGCTTAGCTAACCGGTACCGCAACTATAGCTTCGCCGGCTAAATATGCAGATCGAGGAGAAATTACAAACGCCAACACGACAAGCTCTTGAGGGGTTTCCTTTCTATGTGTGGGGAAACGACATACTGCTTCGTTGCCAACACGTTCAGCTAAAGTCAGCTCGTTTATCAATCAGCACCGGCGACATTTGCCTCAAACTACATGAAGCTTACTTCTTGTAGGACGAGGAATTGTTGCTTAACTAATAGTAAAATTAACGAATAAAAGACAGTGTTTCATCCATCGAATTTACACGCCAGGGAACATACTAGTTCAATTTATAAAGGAGCAAGTAGGACATAACAAACCTGGAATACGCTCAGCAGTACTCTGGCACACCGGAAGTCTTAAAAAAAATGCCGCCCAACAAGCAAAGTAGTTGGGTAGGCGCCACCTACTGGTTTGGAAGGTGGACCATTTCATTTGACAGGTTCTCAATGTCGGTCTTTGTCTACGATTAGGTATTGATTTGTTATTTGTATTTATTTCCTTTCTTATCTTAAGTGTGAAGTCCGTGTGGGACAGTCTGCGTAGATACAAATATAGTGTAACAGATCGTATTATTAAACAGTCTGTTACACATACTGAATTCTGTAAACAGTAAGCACATATGTGTACAGTATGCCTAGTTTCTCGGCAGGTCACGCCCCACTGCAACATGATTGGCTCTTGCGTCGCATTTGTCCGCAATGAAAACAAAATTTAAGGCGGTTTAGAATGGGTTATGGTCAGGATTAGGGTGGGTCAGAGTTTGTGGGAAACATATTACCGCCGCCACACTTAAGTCACATCATTTACCGTCTGGAAGCAGTAGGGCGTGTTCTACCGGGATACAGCAGCCAATTATGCACAGTGGCGCGTGTCCTGCAGCCAGTAATATTGGAGCAGGGCGTGTCCTGCCGAAAAACGATTAACGCATACAGTACATTGAACCTGAATTAGTTAATCTTCTTCTTTTGCTTTAGGGGTTGCCACAGCGCGTCATCCTTTTCCATATAAGCCGATATCCTGCATCCTCCTCTCGAACACCATGTCATGTCTTCCCTCACGACATCCATCAACCTTCTCTTTGTTCTTCCTCTAGCTCTCTTGCCTGGCAGCTCCATCCTCATCATCCTTCTACCAATATACTCACTATTTCTCCTCTGGACGTGTCCAAACCATCGAAACTTGGCTGTCCCTCTGATGACCTCATTTCTAATTTTATCCAACCTGGTCACTCCGAGCGCGAACCTCAACATCTTCATTTCTGCCACCTCCAGCTCTGCTTCCTGTTGTCTCTTCAGTGCCACTGTCTCTAATCCGTACATCATGGCTGGCCTCACCACTGTTTTATAAACTTTGCCCTTCATCCCAACAGAGACTCTCTGTCACATAACACACCTGACACCTTCCTCCACCTGTTCCAACCTGCTTGGACCCATTTCATCACTTCCTGACCACATCACCTTTGCTCTGGACGGTTGACCCCAAGTATTTAAAGTCCTCCACCCTTGCTATCTCTTCTCCCTGTAGCCTCACTCTAAACCCACCACCCCTCTCATTCATGTACATATATTCTCTTACTTCGGCTAATCTTCATTCCTCTTCTTTCCAGTGCATGCCTCTATCTTTCTAACTGTTCCTCTAGCTGCTCCCTGCTTTCACTGCAGATCACAATGTCATCTCCAAACATCATGGTCCACGGGGATGTCATCTGTCAGCCTATCCATCACCACTGCAAAAAGGAACGGGCTCAGGGCTGATCCCTGATGCAGTCCCACCTCCACCTTAAATTCGTCTGTCACACCTACAGCACACCTCACCGATGTTCTGCTGCCCTCGTATATGTCCTGTATTATTCTAACATACTTCATTCTGCCACTCCAGACATCCGCATGCAGTACCACAGTTCCTCTCTGGGTACTCTGTCATAGGCTTTCTCTAGATCTACAAAGACACAATGTAGCTCCTTCTGACCTTCTCTGTACTTTTCCATCAACATCCTCAAGGCAAATCATGCATCTGTGGTACTCTTTCTAGGCATGAAACCATACCGTTGCTCGCAAATACTCACTTCTGTCCTGAGTCTAGCCTCCACTACTCTTTCCCATAACTTCATTGTGTGGCTCATCAACTTTATTCCTCTATAGTTCCCACAGCTCTGCACATCACATTTGTTCTTAAAAATGGGCACCAGCACACTTTTCCTCCATTCCTGAGGCATCTTCTCACGCACTAGAATTCTATTGAACAAGCTGGTCAAAAACTCCACAGCCACCTCTCCTAGATGCTTCCATACCTCCACAGGAATGTCATCAGGACCGACTGCCTTTCCATTTTTCATCCTCTTTAATGCCTTTCTAACTTCCCCCTGACTAATCATTGCCACTTCCTGGTCCACCACACTTGCCTCTTCTACTCTCCCTTCTCTCTCATTTTCCTCATTCATCAACTCATCGAAGTATTCTTTCCATCTAGCTAGCACACTGCTGCCACCAGTCAACATATTTCCAGCTCTAGCCTTAATCACCCTAACCTGCTGCACATCATTCCCATCTTTATCCCTCTGTCTGGCCAGCCTGTATAGATCCTTTTCTCCTTCTTTAGTGTCCAACCTGCCATACATGTCATCATATGCCCCTTGTTTGGCCTTTGCCACCTCTACCTTTGCCCTGTGTCGCATCTCAATGTATTCCTTTCGCCTCTCCTCGGTCCTCTCAGTGTCCCACTTCTTCTTAGCTAACCTTTTTCCTTGTATGATTTCCTGTACTGTGAGGTTCCACCACCAAGTCTCCTTCTCTCCTTTCCTGCCAGAAGATACACCAAGTACTCTCCTGCCTGTACTTACCCATAACTTCTTCATCACCCCTATCTCCTTCACCAACATGTCCATTACAATCTGTACCAATCACGACTCTCTCTCTGTCTGGGATGCTCAGAACTACTTCGTCTAGCTCCTTCCAGAATTTCTCTTTCACCTGTAGGTCACATCCTACCTGTGGGGCATAGCCAATAATCACATTATACATAACACCCTCAATTTCAAGTTTCAGCCTCATCACTCAATCTGATACTCTTTTCACCTCCAAGACATTCTGAGACAACTCTTCTTTTAAAATAACCCCGACTCCATTTCTCTTCCCATCTACACCATGGTAAAATAATTTAAACCCTGCCCCTAAACTTCTAGCCTTACTGCCTTTCCACCTGGTTTCCTGGACACACAATATATCAACCTTTCTCCTAATCATCATGTCAACCAATTCCCGAGATTTTCCTGTCATAGTCCCAACATTCAAAGTCCCCACATTCAGTTCTAGGCTCTGTGCTTTCCTCCTCTTTCTGCCGAAGAACCCGCTTTCCACCTCTTCTTCTTCGACTTCGACCCACAGTAGCTGAATTTCCAACAGCGCCCTGCAGGTTGACGGCGCCGGTGGCGGACGTTGTTAACGCGGTCCACCACCGATCCGTTATGGAATTCTTTGGATGAACACTCATTTTTGTTTGGCAAAGTTTTAAGACGGATGCCCTTCCTGACGCAACCCTCTGCATTTATCTGGGCTTGGGACCTACAGTTTGCACTGGCTTGTGCCCCCCATAGGGCTGCATTCCTATTATTCCATTTTTAACCTGAATCAGTTAATAAAGTGGTTTATGTGAGTGTTTCTTAATTCCGGGGGTCCCTAAAGCCAGATTATGCGTGTTGGCCCCATATTGGCCCGCTGTTGAGATACGTCAGCGCGTCCACCATATTGGATGTGTCATATTTGTGTAGTTTGACTGAACATAATAAAGCGACACTTTACTCAAGTGCACAGAGTTATTCCTCTCATCCACACGGTCACACACAGTAATATATTTGGGAAATAGCCAGGGCAACAAAAACAATTTCGCAATGTAATTTTAAATCTGGCGGCACGGTGGGCAACTCTTAATTGACAACTCTAAATTGCCCGTAGGCGTGAATGTGAGTGCGAATGGTTGTTTGTTTATGTGTGCCCTGCGATTGGCTGGCAACCAGTTCAGGGTGTACCCCGCCTCCTGCCCGATGATAGCTGGGATAGGCTCCAGCACTCCCGCGACCCTTGTGGGGATAAGCGGCTCAGAGAATGGATGGATGGATGGATGAATTTTAAATCTTTACAACAGTATTTCGATCTTTATCAACTCAGTCACAGTATTACATAGATTAGTAGTCATAAACACTCATGTAAACACAACAGATTGGTATTGGTACTAAGCTACTGTACGTTTCCAACTACATTTAAGCAGATCATCGCCTGGCACCGTGGGGGACCGAGGTTCAAGACCCCGACTGGACCATCCGCCAACATCCCCCGGACTCATGGTTGTGGTGTCTTTGAGCGAGACACTGATACCCAGAAATGCTACCCGGGCGCTTCAGCTGCCCCCTGCTCCAGTGTGTTCCACTAACATGTGGATGTGTTCACTGTGATGGGTTAAATGCAGAGAAAAAAATTTGTGTACATGTATGCATGTTCATGACAATAAAAGGTGATTCTTCTTCTTCAAAACCTCACGCCTTCATATCGATCTGATCTCCCACTTCGAATTCTTAGGTCTGATTCCTCCATCAGCCTCATCGTCCTTCCAGCTCGTTCGTCCACCATGGGGTCCAGAGCCTTCAGCCGCTCTGCTCCTCGGCTTTGGCACTCCCCCCCTCCTGACTTCAAAAACCAGTTTTAAAACTTGCTTGAAAACTCAGACCAAGACAGGCCTTTTCACTGTGATTGTTCTCCCCACTGTTATTCTGCTGCAATTTTATATTTTTTGTTTACTGTAATTTTCAAATTGTATATTAACTGTGTTTTGACTGTCCTGTACCTTGATTGGCTTGAAAAGTGCCTTTAAATAAAATATTATTATTGTAAACATCAGATTTATATATATATACAGTGGGTACGGAAAGTTTTCAGAGCCCCTTAAATTGTTCACTCTTTGTTATATTGCAGCCATTTGTTAAAATCATTTAAATTAATTTTTATTTGATTACATAGTACACATAATATATATATATATATATGTATATATATATATATTTATATAGTAAGCATATAGTTGGCACCTCTCTGTTTCCCAAATATGCACACACACACAAATATATTTGGCACCAAAACCGCATACAGTATGTCACACACAGTAGATAATCCTGCCTCTCCATTATGGTTCACAAATGTGTTTGCTGTTAATGTGCAATTAAGAACGTCAATGTAATTAAGTTCCCATGAGTGACTGTATAATGTAATACAATTTCAGACTGCTGTATTCTGTATTATTTGGGACATAAAATGCAAAGTAATCAATGTTATTTGCATCTTTGAAGTAATTTTCAACTTTGTTTTTTGGACCAATCGTATTGGAAATGTCAATAGTTCTGTTAGCAGGTTAAAAAACAAAAAGTATATGCATTAGTTAGCATTCTCTTCAACCTGGTTTTTAGTAAGCTTGAAGACATATTTGTTCAAATGGTTCCAGTTTATTGGCAGCCACTGAATCACTTTAATTACAGAAATAAAACTACCCTACTGGTAGACTCCAGCTTGTACAATGTGGTTATGCAGAAAAATTGCAGACTGCACAGAGTGAGGGTAAGAATAGATGTAACTAAACTACAGTGACACATACTGTTGTTTCTTAAGTCCTTCCTAGCTTCCAGTGGCTCCATTGAGATTTGAACATTTTAACCCAAACTCATTTTAGTTGACTACAGAGGTCAAGAATGCGCTTAGGAGGCCCGCCATTGACTGCATAAAAAACACACACACACACACACACACACACACACACACCCTTTGGTTTAGCAAACATTGTGAAAGCTGCACATTTTCCTGTCTTTCTCACATCAAAAACCTCTTTTTTGCAGACAGGTCAAAACAAAAAATGAGCTACACAAAATAAACCAAAAGTTACTAACTTCACACTCACTGAATTTAAATGGCGACACGACACCCCTAATGGACTGGGGCTGTTTCGTGACGTCTGGATACACAAGTGGGACTAGGGCAACACTTGTATATACATGATTACTGCTATTCTTAACCATGTGGTGAGGATTTGCTCTCATCAATCATTCATAATTCAGAAACTACATTATGAGTTTATTCCCATCAATTGCATTAGTTGTGACTGTAGACAAAACTCGGACAACTTAATGGGAGCCATTGAATATTTTTCTTATTTGGGAGGTCAAACTCCCTTCACATATCTTTGAGTCTAAATTGGCAATTATTGCATACAATAAAATGAAGCAATGGTGGACCATAGTAAAGACTCCTCGTAAACTTCCCCAATAAAAAAAAAAAATAATAATAAAAAAAATAATTAAAAACAAAAATCTGAAAAATGCTGACTGGTACTTAAAAATCATATCGGTCTGATTTCAGCTGCCACAACAGCACTGTCGCTATAACCTCCAACTGAACAATTTAAAACAAAACAAAAACTCCCAAATGCAACTAATCAATGGTACATTCTCATCACAGTGTAGTCACAAACTCTAATAAGGCCAATTCAGCATACGGAATCCAGGTAACAGAAACAGCACCATGAACGCCACTTGACAATGGTAACTACGGTCAACTAAGCCTTTCTTCTTTATTCACATACATGTCATTACAAATAAAAAAATAATAATAAAAACAAACAGTAAAGAACTAACTCCAAGCTGG